>NC_056725.1:1780929781-1781139781 GCF_019279795.1 Protopterus annectens | reverse complement strand
GAATCTTGCTTCTCTAGTGAGCTGAAGCAGGGAAAGGAGGTCCCAGAGGGAAGGATGTCCAGTAGGCCCAGCAGACTAGCCCAGTTTCTTCAGTCTAACTCTTCCATGTCTGTACAGAATAGATGGCTTAATAAGGCCATACTTGGATCCAAGGACTGGCTGGTAGGTGCTTGGATCTCCTCCCAGGAGAAGAAGAAATGGGTCAATGGGTATAAAGGAAGGGGAGGAAGGGAAGCCATTGGGTAAGTGCCAGTGAATGGTGACGGGAAAAAAAAACTGGTGGAAATACTTTATTGATGTGAAATACAATACAGAAATAAAACATTAAGTTTATAACAAAATTGTAATATGTCTCAGTTATTTCAGGTAATAAACTTGTGCTTGTATTTTTTCTAGTGCAATAAAACATGCTGTGGTGTACACTCGCTGTAGAAATTACCACACACCCATGTTTGACAGGCATTTGACTACCGGGCTCATGATATCATGTGTGAAGTAAAATCTGTACCATACACAATTAAAATGCCTATTTTGCAAAGTAAAATATATAGAAAATTCCCCCATCTGGCACCTCCTCAATCAAAATGTGTCCAAGAGATGAGCACCACCAAAAATGCTTTTTATTGCAGGCAAAATGAACAAAGATAAGCTGAACTCAAGAATGTTTTGTATGGCCAGAATTCTGAAAGATGAGCTGAATTTCTGTACAAGGCATGCACAGCTGGTTGGCCCTGTATGACAACACAGGGAAATGTTGAATACTGAAACCAAGACAGGCAACACATCTGTACAGCTAGTTGTGCATTGTTGAACATAAATGAACATCATATCGAAAACATCCCAGCAGTGAAATATGCACACTGATGTAGTAGCCTGTCCCATGTTTCCTTGATTTGTCGCTGCTCAGATATTCACTTGCTTGCCTTTGTTGGAGCAAAAACAATGATTGCTTGAGACTGTGGTACATTGCTTTCAGGAACTTCTCCTTTCCTCAGTGCTGTGCAACCATGGAGTTGGTATAAATAAGTTCAGCAGCATGTGAGGAGTGCAAGTGGTTTTGCCCGCTGCATTTTTTTTCAATCTCTGCCATTGCAATGGGTGACATAGATGTGTTTCATATCATTGTGATAATGGAAGCAATTTTTAAGTATTCACTTCCTGATATCTTACTGTGAAAGCTCTGTAATAGGCACAATCCATAGAGCAGCTATTACACTGCACAGATCGTGTGAACATTGAAAATATGAATATGCAAACTGATGCAGACAAAAAGGAAAAACAATAAAGAAGTGCATGTAGTAGCTATGCTGTGTATGCATGTGCTTCCATTATTGGGATGGTGCAAAGCAAAGTAAGAAGAATAAAGCTACAAAACCATACTGTATGTGCAACTGCAGGGTTATGGGTCCATATGTGTTAACATCACACAGGTAAAAAATGCATTCTCAAAAGCTAAGAATACAGCATCCATGGGACCATATGACATCCCAGGCTGTGTACTACATGAACTACAAAATGAACTGGCACCTCACCTAAGTGTCATGTTTAATCATAGCCTCACCTCAGGCTTCGTGCCCACTGAGTGGCGCACAGCTACAGTTATCCCACTCCAAAAGGGGGATCCACCTTAGATCCCGGGAACTACCGCCCCATCAGTCTGACGAGCCTGATCTGCAAGGCCATGGAATGTATTATCATGGAACTTATAAACAAAGACATTGGCAACCTTTAAACACTGCAGCCCATGTAGTTTGGGTTCCTGAAGGGCCAATCTTGTCTCCTGAACCTGACTGACTTCTTTGAATTAGTCTCCAGAGCCGTGGACAAGGGTAAGATGGTCCACACAGCCTATCTGGACCTCGCCAAGGCCCTTGACACCATCCCCCTCTCTGGAATCATAGATAAACTTAGTAAGCTGGGCATTAATCCCTACATCATTCGATGGGTTTCCAAGTGGCTTACTAGCAGAACCCACACTGTAAATGTAGCCGACTACAAATCCAGCTCCAGACAAGTGACAAGTGGAGTACCTCAGGGTTCAGTCATGGGACCACTCTTGTTTGGCATCTACTTCTCTGAAGTACAGGCCAACACTAAGGGACTCTGGCTAACAAAGTTCGCAGATGACTGCAAACTGGGAGCCATTATTGAATCTCCAAATTATGTGGATATTCTACAAAAGGACCTTACAGAAACAGATGCTTGGTGCCAGAGCCATGGGCTCAAGCTCAGTGCCAAGAAATGTATAGTTATCTCCTTTGGGAAATAACATGTACCCATGAATTACCACATAGGTGGCAGTACACTAAACACCGAAAGTATGATAAGAAACCTAGGGACACAGGTGGACAGTGGTCTCACCTTTGATAACCACATCACCACATTAGTCAGGAAATCCTTCTATGTGGCACACCTCACCACTAAGGGCTTTTCATCTAGAAAAAAGGAGGTCATTATCCCACTGTACTCATCCCTCATTAGACCCATTATAGACTACAATGCCCCATTTGGTATGCACCTCTCAAGACATCTGCAACAACTGGAAAGGCCACAGAAATACCTCACTAAAAGAATCACAGGCCTAAAGCAGATGCCCTATGCTGACCATCTAAAAAAAACTTCACCTATATTCTGTCGCATATCATCTATACTCAGAGGCGATCTCTGCTTAACATACAAGGCCATGTCAGACCCAGAGTTGTTGGACATGCTACACTTAAAGAAATCCCAATCCCTCAGAGACACATGCTCTAGGGATCTAAACCTTGTCATCACAATGAACAAAACATGCTGGAGGGATAGGTTCTGATCCAGAGACTCCCCAGACTCTGGAATAGATTGCCCATACATGTCAAGCAGAGCGCCTCTTTGGCCCTCTTCAAAAGGAACCTTGATGACTGGATGGGAGAAAGGAAATTCATCCCAGGGATCACATCAGTCACCCTGCTAGACAGGGGTCCAGGGAAGTAAATACTATGGGAAGAAATAGCCAGGGAATTGTTATGGCTAGGCTTGTATAGGCCCTAGGGCCAATAGCCTAGTACCAACCTATGAACCTGTCAGGTGCATAAAAAGGGAGAAAATGGGTGCTGAGGAAATTTTGTAAAGGAGAAGACAGTAAGCAGACAGTGACAACACAGAAGGGCAACATATAACAGATTGTACAGCAGGGTAGAAGGCAGCACAACCTTTTTTTGTTGGGGGGATAGAGCACCATTTTTTGTTACTGTCTTGGCACCCATTTGATCTACCTACCACTGTTTGCTGGATTAGCCTATACATTCTCCAAGATCTGATAGCCTTATGGCATATGTGCTTCTCCTGGGAGGCAGAAACCAAGCAGTGGAAACTGGTACTAACACTAATTAAAGGCAGGGCTTTCCTGTTTAAGGCTCTAACCTTACAATGCATGCCCATTGATATGCCAATGAGTTGCTTCTATGAGTGACAGTATTGCTCAAGAGAGCTCTGACCCCTCTGTAAAGTCAGTACTCCCATGGATCTCTGGTCCATTAGGGATTCACCACTGGAACATGTACCCCTGGCATGCACCCCTGCACCCTTCCATTAAAAGAAGTAAGTCAGCAAAGCTGTTTCATTCCTGCTATCCCACATGTCAGTTTAAGCAGGTACCGGAGTTGAAGGGTCTCAGTTTTTCTTTATATAGAAAGAAGAGAGAAGGGTAAAGGGTGAAAGGAAAAGTGAGGCAGGAAAAAAGATAGTATAGTGTGGAGGGCAGACAGGCATACATAGAACAGCACAGACAAGCAGTGATGGATGTGCACACACTAAGGTTGCAAGGCATGGGATTGGCAGATATAAACAGACGGCAGACAAATGCTGATTGAAGGATCCATCACCTAGTTCAGCTTCAGATGGGCCACTTCATGCAGCAATGTTAAACTATCTGCTCATGAGGAGTTCAGGATCCTCATCCAGCAGACTCATCATCTTCATGTTCCATAGCAACAACTTCAGTATGGATAGGCCATTGTGCTGCATGCTGATTAGGACATGCAATGAAGAAACACAATGGGAAGTTTGCCAAAAATGAACCCTGATGGCAATGGACTGAATATTTTTAAAACACAAGTCAGCATCAGTAACGTTGAGTATGGACAGCAACCTGCCTCCCCTGGATTAGGCAACATGATTATGAACTTGTTCTGCTTGTACTGAATGAGAAAGGTCAAATCAGGCAATTGTGGCAGGTATAAGGTAAGACATTAAAAGAACACATGCAAGTCACATTCTCATACATATGTGCCATTAGCTGCATGACTGGCAAAAGGTGCCCCCTGAACATATGTAAGCATACTTACACAGAAAAGTGGTCCCATTACACATAGGGACACACCAGCTGGTACTCAGGTGCTGTGAGATGATGCACCATAACCATACCATACCATAGCATGTTCCTGCAAACACTCACATTAAGTGTAGATGATAAATTCCATTAAGTGTTACCACATTCTCCACCTGACATTCATGTGGTAGCATGCACATATTTCCTAAGCTGACATGGCAAATATCTGACAAGATCAAGAATAATCCCAAACATATTACAGGGAAACAAAATATTTAAATATTTATTTTTTTATTAATTTATCCATTCTTTAGTAAGTGGAGAGGTGGTCAAATCCATAGACCATTTTTAGCCATGGCATGAGCCACGCTGTAAAAGTTATATATAATCAAGGCAACTATGAATTCACATATGAGGTACAGCTCACATGTAGATAAAGTGTATTACAATAAGAAATGGAGCTTGAGTTCACTTGAAAATGCAGTTCCCATGAAAATTCCACTCACATGCAATATAGTTAAATACATTTCAAGAGGCACATAAAATCATCATATTTAACAAATATTTTCAAAGTATCTTGCAGTTGCAGTCAGCTCAGTTAGATTCTATGGTTTTCATTCAAAGTCAGTACAAGAATATAGAACCAGAAAAGAGGAAGATTCAAATATGAAAGTTAAGTATGTTACAGTAATCATCAGTATTATCAATATACAATCAATAAAAATGCAGTTTACAAGCATTAGTACAGTATTTTTAAAGATGAGAGCACATATACCTCACTGCAGGGCATGATATGCATTTGGACATGTTTTAGTATGAAATTAGTGAAACTATAATATATATATATATATATATATATATATATATATATATATATATATATATATATATATATATATATATATATATATACATACAAGTATTTTGGTTAGCTGGTGTCCCCGTAGCTCTTGCATTTAAATTTATTTTTAAGAAACAGACATAATTTCTTTCTAAATATTTGAAATTTTAACTCAACTTATTTTTTGGGGGCAGCTGATTCCACGTGGAAGGAGAAATGTTGCCAAAGCAAATCTCTCTCTCCTATGCCATTAACACATGCTATACGGCCAATCAGCATTGCCCCTCACAGTGTAAAGAAATGCACTGATTCTGAGTTTATTTGCTAGTGATACACAAAAGTGATCATGCATATGCTGAAGTGTAAATGAAGAGAGAAGGAAAGTGGCAATTGTTTTTACCAGCAGCTACGTTTTTTATTCATTTTCAAGCATTGATGTTCAAATCTGCGCAAGAGATCTTCAAATTTTGTTCATATCTGTCTGTAATGTAAAGATACTGGCATTTGAGTTTTGAGCTTTTATATGAATGACTTATTTCAAATTTGAGATCAGAACATTAATTACCAGAGCTCCCTGGCTTTTGCTGTTAGGTGATGTAACTCACTGTATAGCAAGATTTTAATTGGTTGCAGACCTTATTTGAGATGGGCTCTATATATGATGTGACTGATAGTCTGGGATCCAGGAATAGGGCTTAGCTATTTGAATTCCAGTACTTGAGTCACCTTTTGCCGATTCAATGATTCTATGTTGAATGACTGGCTGTATTTGATATTTTGATTAGCGCAAAATGATACTGTAGCAGGTATGGCATCATTGACTGTGAGTTTACGTCTATTAAACTATTGGCTTATGCTATCAGAGTCTTGCTACAGCTGCTTTTCTGAGCTTTCGACTGAGGGTTTCCTCTATGAAGATATCAGCTGCATATACATTGATGGCATCTGGCAGGGTGTCTGCAGTAATGTCATTAATAAAGACAGGAAACAATAACAGTACCAACACTGATCTCAGTGGGAATCCAACTTTTAAGACACCAGGCAAGACAAGAGTCACAGTATAGTGAATGTCTTGTTCATTACGTATGAGCCTATCCAATTTAGGGCCTCTCAGGTAAGTTTAAAAGGTATTTAATCCTGAAACAGGTCAGAAGGGACAGATGAACATAACTGCTGTATGCAGAGAATGTGGCATTACAGACAGATTCTGAACAAGAACTTCAGCAAATGGTAGTGAAATGGAATGCAATGCTGAAGGCATATGGGATGAAACTGAGCACAAATAAGACCGTTGTAATGGTAGCAAATGGGGAAATCAGAAGAAGCTGAGAATTGAGATAGAAGGGAAATACTGCAAAATCTTAACAGCTTCAAGTAGATGGGAGGGGTAGTTGAGGAGAAGAGAAGTCTGAATGAGGAGGTCAGCTCTAGAATCAGAGCAGCTGCAGCCAACTGACACAGATTGTCAGGGCAGTGTGTGACGAAAGAATGACAAGCTGAAAAGTAAGGTGTACAAAACAGTGGTACAGTAATACTGTATGGACAGAAACCTGAGCAAAGACGGCAGAGCAGTCGAGGAAGATAGAAGTGATGGAGATAAAGTGCCTGAGATGAGTTTTAGGATGCGGACTGTGGAATAGACAAAGAAATGTGAGCATCATTTCAAAAGCCCAAGTCACTCTAATTGCAGAGAAGGTCAAAGAGAACAGATTAGGTTGGTGTGGCACATGTGCAGGAAAGTGGAAGACAATCTGGTGAAGATCTGGGACAGACAGAAAGAAGGCAAAAGGAAAGAAAAGCATCCAGTAAAGAGATGGGTTGATTGTGTGAGTGAAGACCTGTGACAGTCAGGCATGACTTTTGAAGAAAGTAGGAGAGTGGAGAGAGAGATGGCGACATTTATCATCACAGCCATTTTCCTGCAGAAAATGGGTAAAAGGGAGTTGATGACGATAAGCCTAGAACATAACGGTTCATGATTTACTGTGTCATCAAAAGTTCTTTTCAGGTCAGTAAATATAACCCCCCAAATGTAGCCTTTTTCAGCATTTACACATTTCATATTTTCTACTGAATAGATGATCATAAAGGAATAATTTCTTCCTCTGAATCCATGTTGGGAATCAGTTAAGGGATTGTGTTTGCTAACTCGATCAGAAATTTGGAGATGTAGCATTTACTCAAAATGCTTTGCAAGTGAGAAAACCATTGAAATAATTGTTCTGGTAGTATACAAGCTGTAAGGCAGAAATAAAAGATGAATACACTAGGCTTGGATATTACTGAAAAGGTTGTAGTTAGGGTAGTGGGTACTTTTGGATAGTGTTTGGCTTGGTATCCTGTTCTAATAGTTTTCTAATATGTTTTTCTGTAACTGCTCTATAACAGAAAGAGTATAGTATGTTTGGAATTTTTTTTAGGTGGATGACATGTTTTGTTATTATTGATCTGTATCTACCCCCTAACTGCCCAGAATTTCACAGAATGTCCATATTTTTGCTTATAATTCAAATCCTTTCCTTGTAAAATTTGTGGCAAATCATTAAGGACTGAAGTCACAAAAATAATGACAGACATTTGAGTTCCAGAATTCCTGTCCTTCAGAAAATAGATGCTAATCCAAAATCTGTTATCTTGCCAACTTTTTTAAGTTTAATACAGCAATATTTAGAATTTGTCTATCACTTTGGGACTTTTTCCACCATTGTTTTTGGCTTGTTTTAGAATTCTTGAGCTAAGAAGTTGAAAGGTATGCGGTACATGGTAATTATGTACGTATTAATTTTTGAAGCACTGAGGTGTTGATGTTTGTTGCAGTACATTGTGCAAAACGGTGATCTGAACTGGATACGTCATTGATTACTTGGCAGAATTTGCAATGAGCTGTTGCACTGGCTTCCTTTTTAACTCTAAGGTAAATAGATTTGGCTAATGCCATTGCCAATTTGCACTATTACCTTAGTGTTTTCAAATATACTACAAGCAATTTCATGCTTCGTATTCAATGCTTTGTCTCTCTTTAAAAAAAGAAGATTTGAAGTTGGAGCAAATCCTGGGGTACACAATAATTTTGTACAGATTGTCAATGTCCATAAGCAGCATGTGGTTCAGGACATCTGTTAGACAGTTACTTAAATAAACGTTAAGCCAACAGTTGTGAGAAGGAGGATTATAAATTCCTGTTGATTAGGTTGTGGTAAGTTTATTGTTAGCTTAATTTTTAGTGGAGACATCATGGTTTTGCATGATTTATGGGCACTGAATGGGAAGTGGTCACTTAGGGCATTTGGGAGACAAGTAATGTTTGCAAATTACTTAGGTATGTTTGTTAGTATGAGATATAATTAAGAGTATTTTTGTGAGGTTACATTTGGCCTTGTATGGAAAGTTAGGTGTAAGGTAAGTCCATGTTGCCTTAGATACCCTTGGATCTTGTCTTGTGTTCCCAAAGGTCAGAAATAAAGTCCCCATGATAGCAATGTTTCGACTTAGTTATGTTTGTAATATCATAGCAAGGGTACTGGTTACCATGGTTGCACTTTTTGGAGGGACATACACTTCTACAATGGTAAGTTTTAGACTGTTGCTGACAGTTTAGCAAGTATCTCATTTGGAGAGTTCTCTAGTGGGATATTACTTTCAGTAAGGATTATAACTGTATATTTGTCCTATTTCTTTATTAATAGCATAGCTCCTCCTCAATATAGTGTTGTGAAGAAAAAAAGGTAGGCTGAGCAGCAAGATTTTGTTTTAGTTGTGTCTGATATTCTTGATATGTGTGGGTTATTCTGTTGTACCCATGCTTTTAACATATCCAACTTATTTTAATAATTTGTACATTAATTGATAAAGACTGAGGCGTCATTTGCATTGAAGGCCGTCTTAAATTTAGAGGCTGTGTTATGGTTGGGATTCTTTGTGATGGTCCTGGAATTCTATGTGTTGGTAATGTTGCTGAATTATTTTGGTTTGTGTTGTCTGTTTTAGTAGCAGATATTGTAGATATGTATGAATTGTGTTTTAGTAGAAACAAAGCTAGAGTTAATGTCCCCAATGACAATCAATTTGTGTCCAGTTATTATGGAAGGAATTTTTATTTATTTTTGTTTTGAGAGTTTTGGTTTAAGGATAGACAATTTATTAGTTTGACTATGAGCTGTTGTTTGGGGAAGGATGATGCTTTGCTTTGCAACTCCAGACATAGATTATGAGTACAATTTGGTAGACGGAATGAGATGTGGGATGAGGTTTTGAACTTTTCATTAGTTGACTTTTAGTTGCTTTTAGACTCCAGATGTCGGTCATCTGGGTAAGAATTGTAAGCTTGATGTAATCCAGAGTGTGGACCATGGGAATATTATAATATTATAGCTGGAGTTTTTTTTATAAACTAATACCATTATTTATGTCTGTGTAATTTGGACATTGGGTTGGTTTCATTAGTTGTCATAGTAGTTAGTTTGAGTTGTTTTAGGAGAACAGAGGTTAAGTAGGTTTGTATACTTCCACTGCAAAGTTCTGCTTATAACAGTTAGCAAATTAGAGTGCAGGCAAAAACAAATAATTGGCCAGAGGTAGCTAGAAGGATAAAGCTTAGAGGTACACAGTATGTGAAATATTTTTCTGCTGTACTTCATTGAGTTAGTACCATCTGCCAAGTGGAAGGACAAAGGGGTGAACAAAGCTGCCACCTGGGTCTACTAATTTATAGAAGTGGGATGGGAGTAGGGTCGTTATGATAACAAGCAACAATTCTTTCCAGGTTAGTTGTTGATAGATTCAGTTTTGAATCAACAGCTATGGACTAGGAGGAAAGAGCTGCTAAGTTAACATTATACGTCTTGTAGAAGGATGGAGGGCAATGTGGACAAAGTTGCCTCCCTAGTAAAATATGGACTAGATGGGTTACTTAACCTCCACTTTGTATGCATGCAGACTTTGAGGGCTCCAGAGCCACAGGTCATCATATTGATGCCTGCACTGTTCCTCTTTCTTAAACTCAAAAAACAAACTATTAAATAAAACAAAAAACTGAGGCAAAAAATGGAAAACTGTTCTTTAGTATGTTAGCTCTTTCATCAAGTTTAATAACTCAACTTCCTCAGACAAGCAGAACAAACAATATCCAAACACTTAAATACTAATAAAAAAATCACATGATCAAAGATAGAACCATATGACTGAAATGTGCAAAACTTTTTAAAGCAACTACATTAATTTTCACTAAAAATATAAATTTTAAAAAACATAACAAAAAATGCATTGAATTACAAACTTTAAGACTCGAGCAGCGAGAGTTATTTTGGCAGATTAGAACACATGCCTATAGTCAACCAGGTTTAAATGATTTGTGTTCTATTGTCAGTGTTTTAAAATTGAAAAGTTTGACTCAGTGAACAATTTTCAGTATAAGAATATTGATTATTCAATATATTTTTGCAATTTTTGTTATGTTTTTAAAAAAATATGAGGATGCTGGATGTTAAGTAGTGTTTGTATATATAGGTTTACTATCAAAATGTTGAAATTCATATAGTCGACGATCATAATGTCAAAATCATTACATCGAACCTTCAAAATACTGAAAATAAAAATGTCAAAGTTTAAATGGTCGACAAACACCTGAAAACTAACGCTAGTGTTTTTACATAATGTCAACAGGTAATTTGCATGCACTTACTATCGACCAAATGAACTAAATATTCATGTGTAGACCTTATGTGTCAATCAGATGAACGTTAGACCATATGAATTTCAACATTTTGATAGTAAACCATATATATATATATATATATATATATATATATATATATATATATATATATATATTTTTTTTTTTAGTGAAAATTAATGTAGTTACTTTAAAAAGCTTTGTACTTTTCAGTCATATGGTTCTATCATTGATCATGTGATTTTTTTTTAATTAGTATTTAAGTGTTTGGATATAGTTTGTTCTGTTTGTCTGAGGAAGTTGAGTTATTAAATGACGAAAGTGCTAACATACTAAAGAACTATTTTCCGTTTTTTTTCCTCACTTTTTTGTGTTCTGTTCCTTTCTTGGAAATTTTATAGCTGAGATTAACACCAAAACAGACTACTATTTCCTTGAATGCACAATCACATCAAGGTCATACAGGCATTTTATTTATTGAATTCACCATCACAGGTGCTCTCTGAATTGGCAGTGAAAGAGGTATAGCATAACTGTTCACACCTTCACACAGTATGCAGGTAGACACTAACAGAACTTGTTACAGTTTCTCAAATCTGTAATGAAGAACAAAGTGATACCGAAGAATCATGGTGAAAATACAATTCCTGAGTCACAGGTAGCACAACATGTAGCTGTGAAGTAGCATGACATACTAACTCACACAGGTCCCTGTGATCAGCTGATGGCCAGGAGCTATCAGGGGTGAGTGCAGGCAAAAAAACATCCGAAGTTGCAGGTACATGACAGCAAAATAAAACATTTTGCAGCACTTTGGCTACATAGCCTAATTTGCCAATATGCTACACAAACAGATAAAAACTGCACTGTCGCAGAGGAGTGCCACTATTTTTATGCTAAGTCATACTGAGTTGTGATGCTATTTTGAATATTTTGGCAGTAGGATTTTGTGAAACATCAGCAAAGCAGTTTGTGTACATATAGGCACTTCTGAGGAGCTACATTGTACTCCTCAAGTTGCTTTTGTGTACGTTCCTAAGGATTTGCAACAGGGAGCAGGAAGTGACATTACATAAGGCTAGCAAAATGAGTATGTGCACCTGCATAGTTATAAATTGCATGCGAAGTGATCTGGCAATAAGATAAGCCATAACAGACCAGGTCTATATATATATATATATATATATATATATATATATATATATATATATATATATATATATATATATATATATATATATATATATATATCAGTAGACCTTGTCTGTTATGGCTTATCATATATATATATATATATATATATATATATATATATATATATATATATATATGTATATCAGTAGACCTGGTTTGTTATGGTTTATCTTATTGCCAGAACACTTTACATGCAATATATATATATATATATATATATATATATATATATATATATATATATATATATGTAGAATCTTCTTTTAACTACCAGAAGGTACATATAAACTCATTTTGCTCTATTTGCCTGCTGCTACTAGGGGTCCGCTCCTATGGATAACCTGTGTGTATATATACATATATATATATATATATATATATATATATATATATATATATATATATATATATATATATATATATATATATATATATATATATACACATACACCTTCCAGGGGTCAACAGTACTGGAATCATCCCTGCAGGGAAGGACGTTAGATTATTATTCTTGCCAGGAGAAGTGCCAAGACCTAGTGCAATAATCCAGGTTTTAGTCACATAGTGATACTCATAACTCACTGCAAGAATAAATTGTTTCTAAATTAGAGTACCCATCACCTCATGACCCCCATTTCCATCTTTGTAACAGTCTTTCTCCACCCATTTTTGTAGTGCTGTCATATTATGTCCTTGGATCCATGTGCACATTATGATGATTCTCCACCCATTTGTGTAGTAATCTTATATTATGTCCTTAGGTACCTGTGCACATTATGATGACTGTGACCCTACCTTCCTTGTTGATGGTGTATGTGGAAATGCCTGAGGCACAGTGAGGCCAAAGCATGCATTGACCAGCTTAGCCAGATAGTAACACTTTATTCATCATTCTTGTGTGATGCTGCTCTGTCACTGTGTCCTCATCAGTGCCTATATTTTTGCACTCGACATTGCCACTTCACATGCACTGCTACAAACTGTGGCCATTGTTGTCTGGGGGTGGTGCAGCTCCTAACTGCTGAGGTCCCAACTCACTGTCATCTGACAGTGGTGTTGATACCCCTTCACTGTGGACCTTACGTGTCCTTAGTCTTACTGTACCAGTATCCCAGGGATGTCCAAGATGTTTCCTCACCAGCATATTATCTTTAGACTCTGCATGTGAACATCACATGTCAACTAAGGCTTGTCCAATGTCCTGAACTATTCCAATGTTATTGATTATCTCCTTATTAGTGAAATTATGGCATATCACCAACTGACAGCACCATTTCCTTTGATGCTAGAAAACACCTTAAACAAACCAGTGGAAAGAAGCATTGCTGTTTCCTAAAGTATGCTGCTGCAAGGCCAGTGCTCCTACTGTTAGTATTGTCTCTTTCTGCCTGTCTGACATTTTCAGAGTGATTTGCCCTTTTGTTGTCAGGTGCACATTGGTGTGCAATTTCCAGAACATATGGACATGAATGACAACTGTATTGATCTTGCATATATTTAAATATCATTAGGATCTCATTTCCCTACCTATTTTTATTTGTATTATCATTAAGTGGTCATTTGCACATATCTTCTCAAGGACATTAGCACTTTTACACTGCAGCACAACAAAGGGCTATGAATTACTGCCATGTTGTACCTGTTTGCATATGGCTGATTTCTGTGCTACTGTCCATCTAGGTTATGAATCCTGACCTTATATTCCAAGAGGTAAACAGATCCATGGGTGGGGGTGGCTGCATCCCTTTTTTGCCCAAGAGAAAACATTCAACATAGAAAGCTTTTATTTTTGCATTTATTTAATGATTAGATGTATTGCTCATATTTGCCAAAGTACTAAAACTTGCATAAAGGAAATAGTAGAAAATTAACAACAGCTACCACGCTAATAATTTAATCTCATTAATATGTAAACAGATTATCAAATGATTAATATGTAAGAAAATTATCAAATGATTAATATGTACAAATATTATTAAATGACTACTATACTGTTAGCTAAACATATTAATGTATGATTTTTGAAAGTATCACAAAAATAAGCTTAACTTAAATTTCTGCAAGACAATTGATGTGAATTGACATGATTTTTAAAAGGATGATTCAGCGTTATAGACCTGGTATGTTTTTTTTTTTAAGTACAGTCATTTATTTGCCCATAAAACTTTTAATGGATGGTGTTTGTTTGGATTTGGTTAAGGCTTTCACTGCTTCTTTTTATGATGGATTAATTGAATCCTTGCTACAGAATGACCTTAAGAAGCCCTTAATCATTTGGATTACAACTGGCAGGTGTGAAGGAAGCAGACGTGTCTGCAAAAGATTACTTCTAGAATTGACAGTGGTGACTAACTTTATACCTTTAGGCTGAGTTTTAAGCCCAGCTCATTACTATTTCTCTCTTTGTTATAGCCAGTATATATACACAGCATATGCCAATCCTTTATAACAGCCATTCACTTTGAAATACTCTTAATCCTCGTCAAGCATTTGTAATAATTGTTACCTGTATTAGCCTAGTAGAGCACACATTACTGTATTAACATAAATTAAAAAATACAAATTATTACAGAATACATTTAAAAATGAACACAATGGCTGAAATTACTAAATGTGTCATACATTTTGTAAGTCCCTTTTGTGGCACATTGAAATCTTGCAGATTGTGATTAATAAGTAACAATTTTATTTATTTTTTTAAGCACATTTATTAAATTATAAGCACATGTACATTGACTGAAAACAAGACAAATCATAATGATGTGTTTGATGCATTATACGTTGCATAAGTGTCTTCTTTCTTTATAACATCTGTCATACATTCCAACATTACATAAGTAGCTCAATTCTTGCCTTCTGTTAAACCTCACTCCATTTTTATGCAATTTGCTCATTCATTTACCTAAAGATATCACTTCCATTTTTTATATGTTTAACAGTATTCAGTACTTCAGTTACAGTTGGTTTAAATTTTGATTTCCAATTTTCTAGTAATTGCTGTTTTGGCAACCAATAACATTAAACTTAATAGGGTTTTTTATGTCTAGGCAGTTCATTTGTTTTGGAAACCAATAACATTAAACTTAATAAGGTCTTATGATGCCTAGGCAGTTCAGATCTGCCCCAGCTCAAAAAAATCATTTCCTTAGTTACAGCAATTTGATCTTCCCATATTTCTGACACAGTAGTCCGTAGTGCAGTTTTAAAATCTACCAACTTATCACACTCCCCCAAAAACACATGTTCCTGGTTACCTCTTTCCTTCCCATCAAACCTCCAACCTTTGCTGTCTACCTGAATAAACATTCTTTGAAGTCTACTCAAGGTATACAATTACTTACGCTAATAGTTACAAGCAAAAATCCTAAATCTTCTGCACCTTTTACATACTTTGGAGACCTATTTATATCCTTCTATTCCTCCTTGTAAATTACTTTTCCAGTCTCTCCTCCCAATCTTTTCTTACCTCCACTGATTGATTCTTATAGTTATCACATAATATTTTATATGCCCTACTATTTTTCCCTTTTTCAGCTGGAGATTCTGTTCTAGGCTTGACTAAAAACTTTACAAGAGGAGATCTTTCACTTAGGACTCACTTATCCCTTTCTCTTTGTCTATTCACTGAAATCAATCCCTTGGTAAAAAAGGTAATGTCTAACCTGCAGTGTAAACTTCTGCTTAGCCTCATCCCACTCTATTATATTTCCCAGTCTAGTTATTTGCTCCGAATATCTTGGTTCCTTTCAGTTTTCTCAATAAAACTCCAGACCAATCTTACCTATTTTCTGTACACTACTTCTTATGTAGTATAATGCAATAAGTACACTGTTATATAAGACAAAATCTATAGTGTTTCCATGAGCATGCCTGCATGCAGTTCATAAGCATGATCAGAACTCTGTGTCAGTCATGCCAGTAGCACTTAGTATGTGCTAAAATAAATTTTAATGTGGCTGGAATAGTAACGTGGCAGGGTGGTAATGTGGTTGGTGGTGGCACCTTAAAATCTGCAAAACAACAACACAGAGGGAAAGTATGTATGTGAAAAAGTCTCAGCAGGCTAAAAGAATAAGGCCTCCTGAATCTTTATCAGGTTCAATGGCCTACTCTGTAGCATACATGTTACATGTGTTATAAGGACATGACCACCATAAAGTGGTTTCATTGCTTGATAATCAAAGTGTCCATAACACTCTAAATTCTAGTCAAAGGAGCATCCATGTAGCCTGCTAGAGCCATTATATGTATCTCATTGTCATTTGCACTCAGGACACTGGATGTTGTCTTTACCTGAATACTGTTTCATGGGGTTGAAATTTTAAACTTGACCAATGCCCTGTAATATCATACCACGATGCACATATTCCAGAATATTGCAGATATACTGATAGTGCTATGCATAAAATATCTCACTCATTCTGTTACTGAGCCTCCACTAGGGCAAATGCATTGCGTTATGTCAATATAAAGAGGTTTCATTCCAATGAGTGCAAGTTCATAGGAATTGCTAATGACAATATCAACAGTACCTGTGCAAAGCAACCTTGGGGAGTCTAGGATGATCCCACTTATGAAATGAACAATCTTTACCAGGCATTCTCCTGGGACATAATACCACGCAACCGTGTCATTGGTAAGTACTGACACATAATGTAATATATGCATGGCACATTATAATTTTACAGAAAGTTCAGGCTCATCTGCAAAAAGTTCCCAATGACACAGGTATATTGCACAAAATTGCTGCTGGGGTTTGAAAGGTAGGCAGGAAAATGTGCTGTAACCACAGCCCTATGAAAGTACTAATGAAATATCATTGTATTACAGTCTTTTAGGGTTGTATACATGCAAGCAGACTGTAACAACTGCAGTAACTGTACGCATTGTGTGGCTCTGTTTGAATTTAGGGGCAGGATGGAGGAAAAGGGTTACTTAATATCAATACTACAGATATAGGCTTGTGACACCAGGTATACATGCTGGCCTCTATCATTTAAACTAAAATTCCATTCAAAATGTTAAGCTAGTTGCAAACAACAACAATGGATACATCATAACAATTAAAACAGCAGTAGTGCTGAGTAGAAAAAACATACGTATGAAAACACTTGCACCTGCACAGATGTTGTTATGGGTCCAGTGCAAGTAGAGGTGGTATTTTGATGGGGTCCTTATAGTGCCACTATTATGGATGCATTTCTATCCATTTATATAAAGATGTATGTAGGCCCAAAAATAATTACGCTTATGCACACATAGAGCATAGCTCATATATAAGCACTGTTGCCACAGGTCTATCGGTGTTGCATGATGGAGGCAATTATATGACACTGAGAATGTTAGCAACATTGGATGCCACTGTAAGCTTGCACTATTGGTATGGTGCATCAATATATAATGTGACCCTTATGGATGTTAACACTTCTGGCTATAACTACAATCATGTATCACTGGTATGTATATGAAGTTTGTGTAATATAATTTTAATTAATGTAACGGCACTGGATAATATTGCATGGCTACATCAGTTAAAGATTAAGTAATGTGACTGAATTGGCTTTAACAACACTGGAAACAAATGCAGGCCTGGAACAGTTTCACTGAGGTCATATAAAATGTCATTGTTCTGGATATAGTAATATGGAATATTAATGCAGACCTTTAACACTTGCAAAACAGGGACAATGTAGTGAATCTGTATGTGGATATCTAACTATATATATATATATATATATATATATATATATATATATATATATATATGGATCTACCTGAGATGGTCGACAGGCCATATGACTGAAACTCATTTGGTCGACAGTTCATTTGGTCGACAAGCTTGTTATGTGGGGGGCTTCGCCCCCCACACCCCCCAATGTGGGGGGCTGTGCCCCCCACAACCCCCCTAAATATATATATCAACTCCAGGGTCACACAATATTGGGGAGGGGCAAAACTGCCTGTCGACCAAATAAACTGTCGACCAAATGAGTTTCAGTCATATGGCCTGTCGACCATCTCAGGTAGATCCATATATATATATATATATATATATATATATATACACACACACACACACACACACACACACACACACACACACACACACACACACACACACACACACACACACACACACACAGACACACATATATATATATATATATATATATATATATATATATATATATATATATATATATATACACATATATTTGGGTATGTGTATGTGTGGGTATTTATACATATATAGATCTATTTATATAATTATATGAACATGGAGAATGGGGGTGGTGCTTTGTGAAATGTATGTATAATATAATGTGTTTTGTAATGATTAGAGAAGGTAGGAGTCATGGAATGAGTTCCTTAATCAAAAATACAGTTATTTCACACACCCAGAATCCTACATATTCCGTTTATTCATCTTATGCTTTTTTTTTTGGGGGCTGGATTACGGTTTCTTATTCTTTTGAAAGGAGTGTGGTAATTTGATCACTGGCCTAAATGTTTTCTGAATAGGGGTTACATAGGTTATGTATGGAGTAACCCTTTCTCTTTGCCTAGCCTTTCCTACTTTTCCTTTCAGTTTTATTTATGTTGTTATTTTTTATTTTAATTTTTAGTAGTTGTAAAGTTTCTGTGGTGGAATAGTGAAAGATATGTTAATGCTGGCTTGGTTTCTACATTAATTCTGTGTTATAGATAGTTTAATGTTTGTTTATTTTCATATTTGAGGATTGTTGTGCTTACAATTCTATTATCCAGTTGGTTTGATGTAATTTTGGTTTTACTTAATTTTTATTCTCCTATTTTTTTTTTTTGTTCAAAAGTCAACAAATTTTGCTTCCAGAGCTTGATTTTGTTGGGCATTGTTGTGCTCGGTTCTTAGTATATGGATTTCCTAATTGTAGAGCTTAGATTTTGTTTTTACCTGATTGAAGCAGACTTTCTTTAACTAATGGCCTAAGTAGAATGATTGTAGCATATTGGGTGTTAGGGTATATATATATCTTTAAATATGCAAATGCATTCTTACAGGAAACATCCATCTTGTGCTACACTTTCTTCTACAAGTTCTTAGAGTAAAATCCTTTTGGTATCTGGATGCACATCCAATGTATCTGTGTTGTTTATTAAACATTCTGATAAGCATCCAAATGCCATGGTGTCAGAGATGAAGAAATTCATTTTTTATAAGCACATGTATTTAATTTCAAGAGTTTGGGTATTTCAAAACACAGATGAGTAATCTGTAGTGAGAAAAATGATCTAACCCCAACTGTCAGGAATTCTCTGTCTGGAAAAAAATAGCAGAAATGAGATGCTTTGGATCTGGAAATACAACTTATTCTTTGCCACGAGGGAAACAGCCCAGAAGGTTGAAGATGTCTCATGCTGACACATTTCTGCACGTCATTGAGGAAGAAGCCTTTGTGATATTTTACAGTTTCCCCATGCCAAAGAAGGAGGAAGGAGACAAGATTGCAAAAACTAAATAGAATTCCAGGACTGTATTGTGATCCTAGAATGAGCTCAGCATTTAATCATCGTTTTTTTCTTACCAAGGGCAAGGGGTCCTACATAGACTAATATGCTACTGTCACCAAGCTAAAGAATTAAGGTAAGGGGTATTAATTTACTGAGCTAAAGAATTAAGGTAAGGGGTATTAATTTATTGTGTTACATAATTCTCTAAATCATAGAATAATGTGTTATAAAAAATGATCAGCCAGAAACATGTTATAAAAACAGGCAGAACTGACGCTATTAAACATTATGAATGCACACAAAGTGAGCCACACTACAAGTATACTGTTAAAGGAATTATCTGATAAAATACAAGTGTAATGGATAAAATGAGAGTCAAAAATGTGAGAAAAAGAGTGAGATTTCTTTGTAACTGAAATACCAGTGAGAAGCAAGGTGCAATTTATAGATTTATGATTTATGGGTAAATACTAGGCAATCAGTCTGGTGACTATTACTGTCATAGCCAGTAAACCATATTCCAATGTTCCTTCCAGCATCAACGTGGGCAATGCAAGACAGACTGGGGAAAACTGGAACTGTCCATCCAAGTATTTAGGTTTACCTTGAAGGTACTCTGCTTGACACATAGTGGATGTTTGTTCAAGAAGCATGGGGTACAGTAATGTCAGAGCTTTGATTACCATTAACCTGAATCATTACTAGATTTGTTATATCATAATGCAATAGTGTCAGATCCTTAGTTGCCATAAAGCTGTAACACTGATGTCTCTTTTACATGTTAAATGAGTACTACCTGTCACTCAGTCAAAATCAAACACTAAAGGTGCAGTCATGGTTAGATCATAATACAGTGGTGAATGAGCGCAAAATACCATGCACTTGTGACACTGCAGGCTTTGTTACATCAAAATAAAGCACTGTCAAAGCTGCTGTTACCAATAACCTACAAAACAGCCAATTTTGTTGCATCATAATACAGTATTGTCAGTTCCCCACCAACCATTGTTGTACCCTAGGATAGGCTTTGTTACATCATAGTGCTGTAGTAGCAAAGCTTCAATGAATAGTTCCAACCAAGATGCAGCAAGCAGGTCATATGAAAAAAAAGAATGAATAAACCATCAAAAGCCAGACCAATGCCCTTCTTAGAAACTATATTTAAAACAATTTATTAGCGCTTTTGTCCCTCAGGAAAAAAAAAGATTTCATCATCTGATAAAGTCCTGTTTTCCATGAAGGAAGACATTGCTAATAAATTGTTTTAAATGTAGTTTCTGTATTGGGCTTATCTTGTCTTTTGATGGTCTCAAAGTCACAATTACGTTCAATCTGCAAAATGACACACTTTTTACATCATAATACAGTACTGCCAGATCAGACTGCAATAATAGAGACTTTGTTACTTCATAATATTGTAGTATATCAGCCTTAAACACCATAAACCAGCAATGTTCCTAGCTTTGTTGTTTCATAAGTGTCAGTTCATTACCGACCATCAAACCCCCCATCATTACAGGCTTTGTTATGTCATAGCAAATTAGTGCCAGAGCTTCACTTATCTTTAGCCTACAACATTGCTGACATTGTTAAATAATAACACAGTAATAACAGAGCCTCGCATATTGTCATCCAACAACATCATGGGCTATATTACATCATGATACAATATAATCTGTACCTAACTTGCCAGCAATCTGCAACACTATGCCCATTTTGCATTATAATACATAAGTATCTGATCCTCACTCACTATAAACCTGCAACATTATGGGCTTTGTTACATCATAACACATTTGTGTCAGAGTGAAGACTGTTATTAACCTGCAACAATACCAACTTTGTTACATCATAATACAGAAGTATCAGACTTTGTCACGATCAACATGCATCATTATGAGCTTTGTTAAATCATAATACTGTACTGTCAAAGCAACAGTTACCATCAGCCTTTAACATACAGGGTTTTTATACCAGAGTAGCAAACTGTCAGAGCATCAGTTGCCATCAATTTGTTACCCTGCAGCTTATTTATAACATAATACAGTAGTGTCAGAACTTGTCTCCATCAAGTTGAAATGCTATGGCACTATCAACCTGCAATACTATGACTGTTGTCACATAATAAAGCAGTAGTGACAGAGTCTCAGTCACCATCAACTTTTAACAATAAGGTATTTGATAAATCATAATTTTTTTACCTGAGACTCAGTTACCATTAACTTGCAGCAATATGGCCTTTAATATATCATAATACAATAGTGTCAGAGGCACTTTTGCTATTGGTCTGCAACAGTACTGAGTTTTCTACTTCATAGTACAGTAGTGTCAGAGTCTCAGTTAAAATTTAAAATTCAAACCACATCTATTATATAGGTGTTAGTATAAGCATGAAAGGAAGACATATCCCGTTAAAGTAGTTTTGCGGAAGATGTGGTAGAAAGAATAATTCTGAAAAGACGTGTAAAGAAAGAAAAAATAACATTCAAATGAATTTGCACAATTTTGAGATAAACCTGCAAACAATTTATTTGCTGGTTAGATTAAAGTGAAAAGTGTAGGTACAGTGAAGCCATTGAATGTGCCAAAACATTGAGACAAGATGTCGGCAAAAATGATAACAATTCATCATCATCATCTTCTTTCAGCTGCTCCTGTTAGGGGTTGCCACAGCGGATCATCTGTTTCCATTTCTTCCTGTCCTCTGCATCATGCTCTTTCACACTAACCACCTGCATGTCCTCTCTCACCACATCCATAAACCTTATCTTAGGCCTTCCTCTTTTCCTCTTACCTGGCAGCTCCATCCTTAGCATCCTTTTCCCAAAAATTTTTCCAGCATCCCTCCTCAGCACATTTCCAAACCAACGCAATCTCGCCTCTCTTGCTTTGTCTCCAAACTGTCCATCCTGAGCTGACCCTCTAATATACTGATTCCTAATCCTGTCCATCCTAGTCACACCCAGTGCAAATCTTAACATCTTTAACTCTGCCACATCCAGCTCTGACTCCTGCCTTTTCGTCAATGCTACCGTCTCCAACCCATATAACATAGCTGGTCTCACTAGACCTTCCTTTTCACTCATACTGGTACCCGTCTGTCACAAATCACTGCTGACACTCTTCTCCACCCATTCCACCCTGCCTGTACTCTCTTCTTCACCTCTCTTCCACACTCACCATTTCTCTGAACTGTTGATCCCAATTACTTAAACTCATCCACCTTTACCAACTCTGCTCCCTGCATCCTCACCATTCCTCCACCCTCCCTCTCATTTACACACATATATTCTGTTTTAGCCCTGCTGACCTTCATTCCTCTCCTCTCTAAAGCATATTTCCACCTCTCCAGGGTCTCCTCAACCTGGTTCCTACTCTCAATACATATCACAATGTCATCTGCAAACATCATAGTCCACGAGGCCTCCTGTCTAATCTCATCTATTAACCTGTCCATCACCACTGCAAATAAGAAAGGGCGCAGAGCTGATCCTTGATGTAATCCCACCTCCACCTTAAACGTATCTGTCACTCCCACTGCAGTCCTCACCAATTTCACACTACCCTTGTACATATCCTGTACCACTCTTACATACTTTTCTGCCACTTCTGACTTCCTCATACAATACCACAACTCCTCTCTAGGCACCCTCTCATATGCTTTCTCTAAGTCCACATAGACACAATGCAACTCCTTCTGACCTTCTCTGTATTTCTCCAACAACACTTTCAGAGCAAATATTGCATTTGTAGTGCTCTTTCCTGGCATGAAACCATACTGCTGATCACTAATCATTACCTCCCAGCTGTGACTGATCAATTTTATCCCTCTGTAGTTACTGCAGCTTTGCACATCACCCTTGTTCTTTAAGATAGGTACCAAAACACTTTTTCTCCACTCCTCAGGCATACTCTGACTTTCCAAAATTTCATAAAATAATCTGGTTAAAAATTCCACTACCATTTCTCCTAAGCACCTCCATGCTTCCACTGGTATGTCATCTGGCTCAACAGCCTTTCCATTCTTCATCCTCTTCATAGCTGTCCTTACTTCCTCCTTGCTAATCTGCTTCACTTCCTGATTCACTATCCCCACATCATCCAACCTTCTCTCGCTCTCATTCTCTTCATTCATCAGCCTTTCAAAGTACTCTTTCCATCTACTCAACACACTCTCCTCACTTGTGAGTATGTTTACCTCATTGTCCTTTATCACCCTTACCTGCTGCACATCTTTCCCAGCTCTGTCCCTCTGTCTAGCCAATTGGTACAGGTCCTTTTCTTCCTCTTTAATGTCCAGTCTCTCATACAACTCTCTATATGCCTTATCCTTAGCCTTTGCCACCTCTCTCTTTGCCATGTGCCTCATCTCCTTATACTCATGTCTACTTTCTTCATCTCTTTGACAATCCCACTTCTTCTTCACCAGCCTCTTCCTCTGTATACTCTCCTGTACTTACTCATTCCACCACCATGTCTCCTTGTTCTCCTTCCTCTGTCCAGATGTCACACCAAGCACCTTCCTAGCAGTCTCCCTTACTAGTTTTGCTGTAGTTACCCAGCTATTCGGTAATTCTTCATTGCCTCCCAGTGCCTATCTTAACTCTTCCCTGAACTCCACCTCACAATCACCCTTTTTTAACTTCCACCATTTAATCCTTGGCACTGCTTTCACACTCCTCCGCCGCTTCTTGATCACCAACATCATCCTACAGACCACCATTCTATGCTGCTTAACTAAACTTTCCCCAGTCACCTCTTTACAGTCTCCAATCCCCTTCAGACTGGCCCTCCTACATACGATATAATCCACCTGTGTGCATCTTCTTCCACTCTTGTACATCACCCTGTGCTCCTCCCTCTTCTTAAAATAAGTATTCACCACAGCCATGTCCATCCTTTTCACAAAATCCACAATCATCCAAAAACTCCAAAGAAAGGGTGCCACAGAACCAGGATCCACAATCCACAATCATCTGACCTCCTGCATTCCTCTCCTTAACACCATACCTACCCATCACTTCCTCATCCCCTCTGTTCACTTCACCAACATGCCCATTGAAGTCCGCTCCAATCACTAGTCTCTCACCCTTGGGTACACTCACCACCACTTCATCCAATTCACTCCAAAATTTTTCTTTCTCATCCATCGCACACCTAACTTGTGGAGCATATGCACTAACAACATTCATCATTACACCATCAATTTCAAGCTTCATAAACATCACTCTATCAGACACTCTCTTCACCTCCAAAACACTCTTGGCATACTGTTCCATTAGGATAACCCCTACCTTATTTCTTCTGCCATCCACACTATGATAGAACATTTTGAACCCGCCTCCTATACACTTGGCCTTACTTCCCTTCCATCTGGTCTCTTGCACGCACAATATATCAACCTTCTTTCTCTCCATCATATCAGCTAGCTCTCTCCCTATACCAGTCATACTGCCAACATTCTAAGTTCCTACCCTCAGTACTACACTCCTAACCTTCCTCCTCTCTTCCTGCCTTCGGGCATGCCTCCCCCCCTCTTCTTCTTCGGCCAACAGTAGCCCAATTTCCACCAGCACCCTGTTGGCTAACAGTACTGGTGGCGGTTGTTGTCATCCCATGACAATTATAATTAAAATACAGAATTTAAACTAGACATAGGTCAAAGTTTAGTACTATGTCTGAGGATACTAGTGAAGCACAGGAAGACAGAAAAAAAGAAATATGTGTTCATTGTTAAAATATTTAGGGATGCCACTTGTTCAAGTGTTACTGGTATGTGAAAATAAATATCTTGTTTTAGGTTACAGCACTTAAAGCTGATAATTATCTTCCTATTTTGGTTACTTGGCTTATGAGAAACTAGAAACAGTAAAATTCTTCCAGTGTGTGAAACAAATGTAATGCTATTAACATTCAAGAACAGTTGCCTAATCATAGAGATATGTCACATACAATAAAGATCAAGAAGCCATAGCAGTAGCATCCAACTTTGTACTAAATTATTGTAAGCCTATGAAGTTTGTCTGGGTAGTATCATATATACATAAGTCTTGCTAATAAGCCATTGGTACAGACTCCAAGAAAACTACTAGTAAAATTCAGAAGCAGAACTGAGTAGGTATTGAAACAAATGTAAAGTTTAGTTTTGGTTTCAAAGCAGATAGAAACAACAGAATGGGTAGAAACTATGTTTATAAAGCAAAAGAAGATTTATGTTCATTTTGATCTTTAAGCTCCGAATAAGGTGATTGAAAGAGAAAATTATGCAATACTTGCAGCTAAAGAAGGTGTCCAGCAATATCAAATGATAAGATTTCTGCATTAGATAAAAATCACGTCTGATAATGATTGATTAATAAAGTTCAGAATTGTGTGAGCTTAATATGCTGTTATTGGGTAAACATTTCTTATATTTCTATTTCCTATTTAATCTGCACTAGAGGTGTTCTAATGACCTGTTGCACGTGTAAGTGAAAGTTGGAAGATGCTAAGAACACAGCTGAAAACATATTAGTGTGAAGTTGGATAGAGGAATGCCATGACTGGAGACTGTTACAGCTAGGTCAGTAGATTAAAACAACATTACTTTAAGTTAATAACAACAAATGCAAAATATGAGTGGCAAGTATGAAATATAGGGATTATGTTCTAATGCCAGGGGAATTTAAGCTTGCAAAATAATAATAATAATAAAAAAAATGTCCAAATGCCAAACTCAAAGGTAAGTGAAAATTACAGAAGTTAGTAACAATGAAACATTATCTTGCAAAGTATGATTCTTGCATGTCTGGGATAACTAGCCTGGGAATGGTGCTATGAACAAAAAAACATTTTGCAATACTCAGGAAAAACACTTATAGAAACACTAACATTAAAAGACTGTTATGTGAGTAAACCAGATTTGTTACAAGCAGATGTCAGTCAAAATGGCAAAGAAATCATAATCCTGCAAGAGGATATACTAACTGACTACGGGTCAAGATTGTTTAAATAATAAAAGAAAGATGTTTAAATGGAAGATGAATTCTTAGCAATGGTATATCAGGTAAGACATTTCATGAATGTCTGTGGAAATGCAGTTCAGATAGAAGCAGACTATAATTCCTCGCAAAGCAAATTCAGAAAGTATTTTACATGATATCTTTGAGATTAGTTAATCCAGAGATGCATGATCTAAAAATGAAATATATACAATTTAAGACACCACAAAACATATGTGTGATATGTTGGGTAATTATATTTATCAGAGAAGCAGGAAGAATTGCTGGAAGAACTATAAGTTCTTTAGGTGATAAAGCAGTTGACCTCTGAGAGGCAAAACAAAGACAATAATTCAAGAGATATACTGTCAATGAGTTAGAAACGCTATTACTGAAAGATGTTAGAACAAGATCTGGCTGGCCTGAGCAAAAACAGTCTATTGCATGTACTTGAGATACATTTGCTTGAGACACTCTTCCTAGCTCACACGTGGTGTAACTGGCAAGTAATCTAAATCTCATCAACTTGACTGCATTCACTTGCACTAAGCTAACTATCCCTCATAAAACTCTGACCCCAACTCTAAAAACATCACTCTAAATCTAAAATCCCCTTCACCTCTCTAACCCTAACTCTGAGCCAACTCTTGCTTGCTCAATAAACCTAAAATTCCCCTCCCCACCCTAACCCTAACCTAGCTCTAACTCCTGTTCACTGCCTAAACTTAAAATTCCCTCACCTCCTTAATCCTATAGCTACCTCCCTGTTTTCCAACCACACTTACCAGTTCTGTGAGCAGAGCTTTATTGTGACCATTACAGCAGCTGCATCCCTGAACTTACATTAGAATTCAACCAGCTGCTTGATGGATAGGGAAACAGCTGCTCAAGCCCCTGGCTGTGAGTTTCTGGATTTTGAGTAGCTAGGGATTGAGTGGCTGTGAGGGTCCCAAGCAAAAATTGTTAACAATGAAAGAAATTATGGGTGGTATTCACAGTCAGTTTTCTGACTGTAGGTAAGTACTGCTTTGATGTAATTTATAGATGGAAGCTACACTTAGTTTAGTCAGTGTAAGAAAAACATATGTAAACACTAATAGATGTACAAGAGGGATACATTTCATTTGCACAACAAGCTTAATTAAATGAAATATTTTCCTGCTTGTTTGTGATTCATTTGCTGACCAAGAAATCCTTGATAGATTTAGAGTAAACAGGGATATTTTAAGGGCTTTAGTGACTTTCTGTGGCCCATGGATGAGGCGAGGGGTGTGCAATCTTTCTATACTCGTGGACACCAGAGTAGGCATAACTCTCACTGTACTTACTTGACTTTCCAGAAATAAGCTGGGGACAGGCTGGGTATTTTTCAGACTTCTGCCTCTAGAATACTTTAGCAGATTTCATCATACTCTGGTCACTTATGGGTTAGTATATTTATTCACCACTATCACCTCAGGACTGAGCCAGAACCCTGAATGCCTTTTACAGGATGACACATTTTTCTAGAAGTCCTTGGTCCTTGCTTTCAATAGTCCTATGCTTTCAATAGTACCCCATCTGGATAACAGGGGGGAGCTACTATTCCGTGAACTGCCATGCAGTGTGTAATGCGTGGGTGTGTATCATTAACATGATGGCCCAGCATCTTAGCAGTACCTGTGATTATCACATCTGGCACTCAAGCTCACTTAATCACCTCTTCCTGCATGGTGAGATACCAAATGGATGCCTTGTTGATAAGTGCAAACTTTTCCAGATATAGTAAAAATTTCTGCAGGTATAATTTTGTAAATGTTTTGCCTAGCAGTAATTCCCCCCTTCTTTTGTTATAGCACCCCTTGTATCTCTTTTGCAGGCAATGCAGACTACAAACTTGAATGGTTGTTGAATACATCAGTCTATAACCCTAGGGGAGCACAACTCTGCTCCAGACAGGAGTTTTCATTGAGCACTTGTTTAGCATGTCAAATGCCCATTTCTGTTGCCTGGATGAATCTGGGGGTGCCATTCACTATGACCCACTTACTGTATGCAAGATGTTTACTATGTGCTACATTCTGGTCAATGTAATTATGTGTTGGTCTGGTACTCTACTGCCATGTGATGGCAGTGCAGCTCTCGGTATTGGTCCTTCATCCAGTGATGGCAGTGATACTGGTCAGCTGTTGACAGTCAAGGCACCCCATATGACAGGCACATGCATGGCATACTGCTACACAGGCAACGAAGCAGCATCTAGTCCACCACTGTGGACCATGACATTAAGATAGTGGTACCTTTACTTTAATATCACATATATTAAACTTGATACATGTAGCATTAGCAGACGGTTTCATTCCCCTTTAAAGTTTTTTATGGACAATTAATTGATTGCTGTATACCTCCAGTCAACTGTCAACTATGATCTTTAAGGTTAATTATAAAGGCATAAAGAGAAGTGTAATGACTCACTTAAGCATAATGCTCTTATAAAGTTATTCAGAAGTACTGTTTTTGTGTAGCACAGTTGGAGCAGGAATGTCCATTGTCACTTTTTCAGGCTGCATTGTAAGTAATAACATAAAGGAATGTGCTCTGATGCAGGTACAGGAGAAACTGGCAGGTGCTGTGCTGACCATTACTGTAATGCTACTTGCACATGTGAGACTGCACATGTTAGATAGTTCTTTCATAGGCACCACTCCTGTGTGTCATTAGGACTAATAAATAGTCATCATTTGTACAGTGCAGAGGGTGAATCAATAACAGTGCTAGTTTCAGTGGCAGGACTTATCACAGTAGCAAATGCATTGTCCTACTTGGACATAACCTGCAGTACCCACATAATACTCTCTGAAGTTACAGTTTGCAGAACCATATCAGACCCCTCACCATTTTTTTCCTTCTGAATAGTACCTTCACAGTTTTACACGTTATAAGTAGTTATTTATTTATATTCATGTTCAGGTTTTATCTGTGGGGTATGCAATGCAATTATATAACTAAGGTGCTATAGTTAATGTCCCTTAATTATAATGTAGGTGATGCTCCTAGTGATCATGAGCAAGTTCTGGCATGAGAGACTGATGCTGAGTCACTACCACGCCATGCTCTGCTGGATGCAGAATAGCTTATAGACACTGATATGGCTGCGCTGTGGTTCAGGATCCTGACTGTGAAGTGCTGCCACATGTTGAGGAATGCTGACGAGTCCTGCATACCTTCTTTTGTGTTATGTCACCTTTAGTTGTTGCAGCACCACCATGAGAATCAAGTGATTTGCACCATGTGTGTTGACACCTCCCATCCACATCTAGCTGTATTTCCAATATGAGTCTGGTAAGTCATTTACTAGTGTGTGTATGGAGATGGACAAAGATGCTGTATTCACATGTGAATCATTGTGGCATCATTCCTTGCTTCCACCATTCCTATGTACTGATGACATTTTTTATGTATACCCTGCCTTCCCTACCTGACTCTGGGTTGCAGTGGCTTAAGCAGGAACAATGTGACATTACATCTGTTACTGGGCAACCAATGTTTTGTGTATCTCTGAAGCTCGTTGTGAAATATGCCTTAGCCAGGTACCCTTTAGCACAGGTGTCACAGCAGGTACTGTTAAATCTGAATTGGTAGCATCTTCCAGAATGTACTGTTGCTTCTCACAGGTGACTGGTGTTGAGTTGCATGCCACCATCCCCCCTCCAGGTTGCAATGTCATGTCCTCATTCTGCTGCTTGTGTGAGCTTGTTTATGGCATTATGTACCTACTATGGGTTGCGGGTCTTGCAAGTAGATGTGGCATCTGGTTATGGAAATAAAATAGTTTATCGATAAACACTGTTATCCTGGGAAGTAAATGTCATCATGAGTTATTGCAGTCACATATGCATTAAAATTCTCACGTGTCACATTGTGCTGCTGCAGTAGACTAAAAGTCCCTGCGGTCCAAACTTCCTGTGATGACTCCTATGTCATTGTCACCTGCATCATATTCATCTCACCTTATGGAAAGAAGGTATTGATCACCAGGTTTTAATGGCTAGATTGTACATGATCCCCCCCAGCAGTACTGCTGCAGGCAAATACATTCTGCCTAGCTTTTACCCTTGCACACCTCACTATATAATTTTCTCTTTTCCTGCACTTTGCCAATATATGGCTCCTTTCCCCTACAGTAATAATGTCCTCCATTACTTGATTCCATGCCTTTGCTCTATCTGCCTGCTTGGCACTCCCCCATTTCTCAAACAGACATTTACCATATGTCTTGAGAGTATCCATTAGGATGTAGTTCTCTTTAGGTGTCAGATTGTCTCTCCAGTGTTTTGATCCCTGATGCTGAAGCATGTTGTAACCTGAAAACATTCATTGAGGGCCAAAATTAAACCTGACTCATACACAGCACCCACACTGAGACTGTTTGGTACTGCATACTATAATAGTGTATTGAGTGCTATTTTAATTTTTCACAGTTACTATTTGTTACCAGTAATTTATATATATATATATATATATATATATATATATATATATATATATATATATATATATATATATATGTAGATTCACTTTATAATCTCAAAATACTGAACTATCGAATTTAAATATCTCGAGACTATAAAGCAGAAAAATCAAAAACCTGAAACTTTAAAACTGCAAACTTTCAAACCATGAACGTAACATAATGAAAACACTACACCACATAAACACAAATAAACCTACCTGCCGACACTACAAAAAAAAAAAACACACAAACACAACAAAACTAACATACGCACACAAACATTCTTGCTAAAAGTAGGGGTGCAAGCCCTCCTGCACCACCTACACCCCCTACTTATATATACTAACTCTGAGGTCGCACTAAACACACAAACACATAAAACTCACCACTACACACACTCACACACACTAAAATCCCTACCCAATACCCTTACAAAAATACCACTTACCTCAAACCCCAGCTAAATCCACAAACTGCACGTCACGTATGCAAACACATAATGGCGAATGAGATATTTCCGCATTTGCTATTATGCAGTTTCACGTAACTGCACTTTTGACTTTATAGTTTCAAAATACTGAAATATGACATTTCAGTATTTTGAGATTATAAAGTGTAAGTACATATATATATATATATATATATATATATATATATATACACATATATATATATATATATATATATATATATATATATATATATTAGGTAGAATACATGTGCTAATTCATTTTATGTTGCTATATTTCTCTGAAGCCCTTATAAAGGCTAGAAAGCATCAAATACATTGTACACAGCTGCCAAAATGGCACCTTGCACATTATCACTACACTGATTCTTAACATTGTAAAAAATCATATTTGACATACCTTACTGAGAATGCCTTAACTTTTCAATATATTTAGCATGCCAACAATCATTAAAATTGTTGCCTACTAGTACTGAATCTCTAAAATGCATACAACACCTTACAAGTACTGACAATGACTTATTTCAAACTGGAAAATAAAATTAAAAAGTTTATTTATGAAATGCTTTAACATCATAAATGACTTCATCATACAAACACAGATTGCTTTATCACCTTAAGGTTATGCCATCATAACTACTTAGATTACTGGGAAAAATAATGACAGCCTTTTGAGTAGACTCACTTATGTGAGAAAGCCAACACTCTGACATATCTGCAGATATAATACTTCTGAAACTTTTACATTCACATAACTAAACAAGCAATAGCAATAACTAAAAAAAAAAACTGTGGGTGTCCATGTGACATGTTCAGTCCAGTTAGTAAACCAAACTTGTCACTGATAAAAGTTCCATAAGTACTACCCCTACATGGTTAAAGACCATTAGCAATTACATAATTATTTAGACAATTGGTGCATTTTGGTCAAGTCCTTAAATATGGAACTTAATGCAGCAAAGTCTAAAGTGTTCCATTTTGCAGTTGATAACATTTGTTACCTAGATGTCATGCAAAGTACCAAAGTGTTTAATACTATCAAATAACTAGGTATTCAGCTTGATAAATTGTTAATATTCAATGATAACTTGGTGATAGTACTTAGGAAATCAATCCAACCATCCATGTACCCACCTACAACCCCTTTTCCCATTTTTTTTCACTTGGGGTCAGGATGTCACTGTAACAGTGATAATCATTTAGAGCCAATATTGAAGTGGAACCCAATCCCATATACAAAAATGGGTGTGATGACCCCCTAATTAAACTTTGGTCAGTAACTAAGGAGCCTCAGTCATCACCATGTCTCCGGTAAGGGGGGCATCACTGAAAGCAAGGAGAGAACACACAATGTTCTCTAAGGGTACTCTGGGAACACACTCCAAATATGGGACTGAACTATTTGCTTCAGTCCAGATCCCCAAATGAGTCTGAGTATTCACACTACCCACTGCAGAACACTGTGTCCCAGTTCTAGGTATTGGACACACTAACTCTTAAATATTAGATAATCACACATACAGATGTTCTTGGGATAGACTGGCACAGAGTTACTTGCTATGTCCCCTTTCCCGAATTACACAGTAACACTGCTACCAGTGAAAATATCACAGTACCCTTCAAAAGGAGTGCTCACTTATGTTGGGTAAAATAAATATTGATGTGTAAGGTAGCATTTAATCCAAGCAGTAGGGCTTTTCTGATTTGACCTAGTGTTATCACAAAAAGTATAAACACTCTCAGGTTACTAAAAGTACTTTCTAAATAACCAGCCACAATAAAAAGTAGTAAAATATTTAATAAATAAAAATTATTTAAAACATATATACACAATAACTGATTTTAATAAACCACAGAGTTTCACACACAGGAATTACAAAAATAAAACTGTAGGATAGGTTTCATACTGATTGAAGAAAAACTACTGTAAATCACTAACTGTCTAAAGATTAACTGTCCCTGTTTAATCTAATTAACTCAGCAAGGCAAGATGATACTCTTACTTCTGCAGGGTGAGATAAGAATATATGTCTACTCTTCAGGCTGTTGTCCGGTCCTCAATCACTGAAATAGCAAATCCTATTATTTCTGCTGAACAGCTCTGAAAAACTTTGAGTGATAAATGTTGATCTGGAAAACAACCACTGACTACTGAACTCAAATGTACAGCTGCTGCAATTGCAACTACACTGCAAATGAACTGAACTACCTCAACACCTGCTTTTATAGCAGAATCTTTTAGAAGTCAAGGAAGGCTGTTATGATAAGGCTACTCTCATTTCAGTAAATTTGAAAAGTAAACAAAAACAGCTGCTGTGGAGATTCCATTCCTTTCAGCTCTGGCACACAATGGTGCAGTGGTTAATGCTGTCACCTCACAGCAAGAGGTTCTCTGGTTTGATTCTCAACTGGAGTGCCTTCTGTGCGGAGTTTGCATGTTCTCCCTGCGTTTGCGTGGGTTTCCTCTGGGCACTCCGGTTTCCTCCCACATTCTAAAGACATGCGTCTGGAGCATTTCTCCCTGGGCCTCAGCTGAAAACAGGATCTGTGGAACCTAGTCGGACTTTCCCGGTCAACAAATGTTAAAATAAAAAAAATTTTAAAAAAATGTACATTTGGTCAGCCAGAAGAACACAGTTTGATTCAAACATCTTACATAAACCAAAGTAATAATAAAAAAACACAAACTTATTTACAAATTTATAGCTAGTCATGCTGGCATTTATAACACAGTGTAGTTTATTATTATTTACAAGTATTTACAAAACTGCAGTCAAACATACTAGCACAGATAACAATATCTAATATTGTCACATTTCTACCCTTTTAAAGACTCAAGCTAGATTTTCAAGTGACCCTAGAAAATCCTGACTTGAGAAAAAATGGGCCGACTGAAAATGTATCAACCCACACCCTGTCCTGAGAATTCCTCTGCACTGGCATTGCTGAAATCTGACTGGCTAAAGCAGGGGGTCCTTCCAAGACTTCTGCAAGCTTCTGGAATGCTTGTTCATAATCTGTTGTCCACACTGCCTTATTGGGTTTGTTTTTCTTTGTTAGGTCAGTAAGGGATGCATCCATTGTACTATAGTTGGGCACAAATGTCCTATAGTACCCAACTGTCCCTAGGAATGCTCCTACTAAGATATGATCTATTAACATCTGAAAGGTTGCTGAGGCATTTGTCATCCCAGAGGACATCCTTGTAAACTCATATAATCCAAAAGGTGTTACAATAGCTGACCTCTCTCTAGCACTGGGAGTCAAGGGCACCTGCCAGCATCCCTTGGCCAGATCAATAGTAGTCAGATACTTAGCTCCCCCTAGCTGTTCTAAAGCTTAATCTGTTTAAGCATGGGATACACATCTGACTCTATAAAGCTGTTTAACTTTCTGCAGTCTATGCAGAATCCTATACTACCATCCCTCCTCAGCGCCAACACTATTGGGGAAGACTAAGGACTACTGGACCTCCTCCAGCTCTAACATCTCCTTTATCTCTTCCTTCAAAGTCTGTTTGACTTGCTCAGGAACCTTACAAAGAACTTGCTTAATAGGCCTTTGGGGTCCCATAGGTACATGGTACTGCATTAGGTTAGTACACCCAATTTTCCTGGTGAACATGCCCCAAAATTCCTGTAACACTGCTCATAAGTCTTTAAACTGAATAGGAGATAGCCACTGAGAAATTACTACCTCTCCCACAGAAGTGTCAGTCCGAGCCTCACTGAGAAGGTCAGTCACCAGATCCCCCTCAAACTCCAACTGCCAGCTACTGTGAATACCCAGCAGCAGGGCCTCCCTATCATGATAAGGTTTCATTAGGTTAACATAATGCAAATCATGTCTCTACCTTTTGCCTTCTAAGTTTACCATGTAGTTAATATCACCAACGTTTGCAATCCCAGACCAATAAAACCAATGCATAATGCAACTCTTGGTACACTTTGTGCCCATATGACCTGCAAAAGCAATGTGATTAGCTATGGCTGGAAGTGCCAGACAGTAGTCTCTGGGCTCTGCCGACTGCCATATTGCCTCACCCTCTAGACCTCCCTCAGGGGTCTACTCTGTGTACAGTAACCCTTTATTATCTGCAAAAGGAATGTCATGGGCTATGGCTAGAGGTGCTGGATGGTAGGCTCAGGGCTCTACCAACTGCCGTATTATTTCACCTTCTAGCCCTCCCTCAGGGGTCCACCCTCCATCCCAGCATACAGACTCCGACTTTTCTGGAGCATAAGGTACCTCCTTAGCTACCTCCCTCAAACCTTGCAATGTAGGGTCTGAAAGCTGCTCCTGTCTCAACTCTACTTTTGTCATCCCTCTTAGCTCCCCTTCCACAGGAATCCCAGTATCATCTGTCAGCAGTGCCTCACTGTCAGCTTGGATACCACCACTCATCTCTGTCCTTACAGTCACCATGTCCACAGGAACACCAGTACCTACCAGCAGCTGTGAGTCACCTTCAGGTTCACTGCTACAATGTAGCTCCCTCCCTGAAGTAACCATATCATCAGCCCCAGCTACAGGCATAGGATCTGTCTGGGTCTCCCCCAGGTTACCAGACCTATGTACCTGTCTACAAGCTTGACTGCATGTCATTGCATGCACACAAGGTACTGCATTATCAAAATCATTACCTATTAGGATATCTGCATCCTCAAACACACCTACTTGCTTGTTTCCTTTTCCACCCTCCCAGTAAAGATGAACCCTAGCCAAGAATATTTCAAATATGGTACCTCCAAGAGCTCTAACTGGTGTAGACTGCCCAAGCAAGTATTGCTCCTCCTTAACCAATACAGGCCTCACAATGGTTATATCAGAAGATGTGCCTCTCTTAGCAGTGGTCTGTATTCCATTCACTAAGAAAGAATACAAATTTTGGTGATAGTTTGGCACCTCTGTTGTTTCAAGACAGTTTGCCACTGGCATTCTGTCATTCCTATTTGCTGACTCCTTCACCTTTTGTTTCTCAACTTGCTTCAGTGGACATTTGTATGCTACATGGCCCATCTGATTACATTTGAAACATCTAATCCCTGATCTTGACCATGTGCTTGAACTAGTGGCTTCCCCTGTTATTAATAAACTCTGTTGGAGTTGTTTAGGCTGCTCCCCATGGGTTCCCTTATGTCCATGTGCAGCACTTGGCATTCTTTTCTTATGCAGGGGTGCCCTGCTTATCAAGTAGAGATCCCCTTTTCTCCTCATCTCATTTGCAGATTTACATACTCAGTCTGCCACCCAGATACTCACTTCCTCAGGCAAAGTGCTGAGAATCCTCATGTCTTCAGGCAAAGTGCTGAGAGCTTGTTCCCTCACCAAAAAATCTGCCAGTCCTTCAAAAGTGGTGACTTGCCACCCACTCACCCATCTGTGAAAGTAAGTACTTAAATCAATAATATAATCACATACACTTTCATCCTCCTTGTGTCTATGTTCACAAAACTTTTTTCTATACATTTCAGGAGTTAATTTAAATCCAGTAAACATTGTTTTACATGATCATAATTCAAGCAATCACTATCAGACAGTTTAGCAATTGCATTAAAAGCTCTACCATGGAGTAAGGGGATCAGGAACCATACCCAGAGCCCTTGGTCAACATTATATTGTTTATATACCTTCTCAAATATATCAATAAAACTATCAAAATCATCTCCCTCTCTGTACTGAAGAAAAAGTTTACCGACCTTTATGGTTTCTGGAGTTAGGTAGGTCAATCCCTTTCCCATTACCTCCATGACCCTGTCAAAGGGTTAGAATCTCCTTTTCATGCTGCCTGTGCCTCTCATTTTCTTCAACTTCCATCTCCAAACATTGCAATTCATACTGACAGTGTTTCTCCTCAGCCTCAAGTTCATGCTGATGCTGCTTCTCCTTCTCCCTTTCCTCATCCTCCAGTTTGAGTCTCTTTTACGCAAATGAATTTTTAAGTCTTCTGAAGAAAAGGTGCACTGTCTTGTCTCAGAAAGCTGCTTATCCCCAACACCAAACTGAATATCCTCAGAGCTGGTGGTCTGCTCTGTGGCTGTGACAAAGGTTGAGATCATTGCTTCCTTAGTCAGGTTGGCATGCACCAGTCCATTGGCTTTGCACACCTTGACCAACTGGTTCTTGGTCAGTTTGCTATAACCCCTGCAGTCCCTGACTAAACTGACTAAAAATAATTAGAACTGTTGCGAAATGAAACTCTGTATGTTTATCTTGTAGCTGCCGAGAGTGCATACCTCAGTGACAACTACCCATAGGCTGCAAAAGCTCAATTAAAATCCCACACTGCTGGCACCAAATAATGTGATGACCCCCTACTTAAACCCAAGACAGTAACTAAGGAGCCTAAGTCCTTACCACTGTCTCTGGTAAGGGAGGATCACTGAAAGCAGGGATAGAGCACACAATTTCCCCCTAAGGGTAGACTGGGAACAGGCTCCAAACCTGGGACTACAATATTTGCTTCAATCCAGATCCCCAAATGAGTCTTCACACTACCCATTGCAGAGCACTGTATCCCACTTTTAAGTATTTGACACACTCAGTTTTAAATATTGGATAATCACACATATACACACTGTTGGGAAAGACTGGCTCAAATTTACCTGCTATGTCCTCTTTCACAAATTGCATGGTAATGCTGCCACCAATCAAAATACCACAGTACCCTTCAAAAGGAGTGTTTAGTTATATTGGCTAAAATAAATCCTGATGTGAAAGGCAGCATGTAATCTAAACAGTAAGGCTTTTAGGAGTGACCCTGGTATTATCATAAATGTATAAACACTCTCAGGTTACTAAAAGTACTTTCTAAATAACCAGACACAATAAAAAGTAGCAAAATATTTAATAAATAAAAGATGATTTCAATCATATATACACTGAATAACTGATTTCAATAAACCACAGAGTTTTACATGCTGGAATTATGAAAATAACATAAATCCAAGCGTGTAATGCACGATTAAAATAGGTAGAACAGTGGTCAGGTGGATTCATAACTCTTCGTCAACCTGCTTAGCCAGATGCACACATAGGAACCAGAATCTATGAACACCTCTACGAGATAAGCATAAAAGGGAGACCAATGCTCTTTTTAAACACTCAGTTTTATGTGGTAATTTCACTAAGTTCAGGTTTGGGATCATTGATATTGTAAAGTCAATGGTTAGTGGGGGTGACTGGAAATCACAATTGTTAAAGAAAGAAATATTATGGCAACTGAGGTTGAAGGCAATTTTTTCTCCTGGTCTTAATGAACAAGTGTCCTTTAAATTGGTGCTTAAACAGAGTGCAGCAATAGTATGAAAGGGGAGCATGAAACACTGCCAATACTCTAATGCCTTTTCTTTATTTTATTGTATTTTACTATACACCGTATAAACGTTTTTGAAAAGGTTTTGAAAAGCTTTTTGAATGAGTGTTTTAATTTTTGTTTTCAGATCATATAGCAAAATAAGTTAAGTGGAAGTGATATGCATATGGTGTTTTGCTCCTTTAAGGTTCATATAACAAGCATTGTATAATTTAATTTATAGCAGGTGATGTTGGTTAATTGTGGTATTAATTAGGGCATTTAAGAAAGGGAAGTGATGACAAATTATGTATCTGATGAAGTCTCCATTATAGAAATGAAATCACTTATACTGGTGCCTTTACTTGTTGTCATTAAAGTGTTTAATCCTTTACTGGTGCCAGACAGCCTTTTATTTGTTGTTTTTAATTATGAAGGATAGGTTTCACACTGATTGAAGAAAATCTCTCACAGCCAGACATGCTAGCACAGATAACAATATCTGATAGCCTGACAATGGGAAAAGGGATTATGGATGGTGGGATGAATGGATAGATTTCCTAACTACTGTCAGTAACTTATCACTGAATATTAACATTTTATCAAGCTTAATACTTAGGTTATACAATAATTAGGGACATATTTTGTACTTTGACTAGTCACGAAAACGATATTTTGTTAACACTCAAGTCAGTAGTGAGACTAAATATTGAATATTGTGCTTCTGTTCATATAGTAAGAAACAATAAAAGTTGGAAAGGATACAGAGATATTATCAAGACAGATAAATGATCAAGAAGGAAAACGTATAAGAAAATATTAGAAGAATTATCTCTTTATACAATCAACTGTATGTTAGTAAGAAGTGACCGTATTCTTATACTTAAGTATAAAAGTATTAACAGTGAACTTCCAGCTATAAACTTGGATGTAGAAATTAAAACTCATGATAGGGAGACTAGAAACAAAAATTTGACTGTGGTGATACCTAGGTATGAAACTTCATTAATACATTGTAGAGAGGGGGTAAGGTGAAATGCATTACTTTCAACTATAAGAAGAATGGTGATGCTTAGTTCATTTAGTGAAGGTTTGGATGCATGGATGGGATCCAAGGTAACGCATGTGTTACCAAGCTGTTTGATGGCTATAGTTGTCTCTGAATTTGGTTATAAACTGCTACATTGCCCATTGCCCATTGACCACTTGGGTTGATATTACAACTCTGAGGGTGTGGTTCATGTCCTGTTACCCCCTAACCTGCACTTACATCCTTCACTGTCTCATTCACAATTCATAGGATGGCATCTGAGAAAGCCCAAGGATGAACCCCAGGCTGGTCTGAAAGGGAGACCAAGATCATTTTCTACCTCCTGCAGGAGTCATACCTGTAGAAGCATGACCATGATGTGTCCAACACAGTGCAGAAGAAAACTGATATCTGTCAGGTGTTGGCAGAGCACCTGCCATCCCTGACAGCTATCCTCCACTCTGGGTGGTAGTGCTGGCACAGGTACGACTGCCTGCAGAGGTAGAGGAATGTTCAGTGCATGAAAGAAAGCCAGAAGTCTATAGCAAGTATTTTTTCTGTAATGTAGGAAGGGTAATGTAAGCAAATGTAATATGATTGCAGATATAATTAGGTAAAGTCAATGCAGGAATATGTGTGTATGTCTGACTTTATTTACTTTTTTATTTATATGTGCATATAGATAGTGTGAAATTGTAGAGAATGCATAATGCTTTTAAAATTTTGACGTATGCAGACAGTGAATGAATGCTGAATTCATTTCCAGTTGATAGTGCAGGGCAGAAATAAGGCCTTACTGTATTACTGATATTCAAATAACATGTTTTTTCAAAGTATATAGCTTATTTACAGAGTACTTAGTGCATGTATGAAATGGTTGACCATGCTTTAGGCAGAGTGATGGTGGAGGACAAAGCAGTAAGTGTATGACCTGCATACAACTTCTCACATAATATACTGCTCAATTTATGCTACTTTTATCTTTGTTTGCCTTACAGGTAATTCAAAATTTATTGAAACTGTATTAACTCAAGAACACACAAGTAAGTAGTACATATCATAAAACCGGTTATAGTGATCAAGTATAGGTTCTTGTTAAGGTTACCATGCTTTAAGAAAATGTAACTTTGCCATCAAGATCAATTCAGAAACAAGTAACCCTCAACCCACCTCTTCCCAAGCATGCTGGTACCTCTCAGTGTAGCAAAACAGAAGACAAGAACACATCCTGTAACACTTTCTTGTACCAAAAAAGGAAATGAAATCAAAGTTTGTCATGAAAAAACAGATACTTCATTATTTATAGTAGTTTGCATTAATCAAGCAAGGCCTACTGTCTTGTTCAGTTAAGTAATGCATCCATTGTATCACATCTACTATATACAAAATTCTGTTAGAAAAAATAAATACATATTCCATAGCTGTGAATATGGGAGCAGCATAGGGAAACAAGTATGCGTTCCTTTTTTTTTATTTCTATAGGTGATGAGATACACAGTTACAACAGAGATCAGGCCCATAGGAACAGTCAACCAAAGGTATGAATGAATATTTACTCATTTTATTACAAAAGCATTAAAAATGAAGTCATACATTATTTGTTATATGGTATAGCCAAAAATATGATGGTCTGTGTTAGAATTTTGAGGAAATGTTTCAAATATAAATAGTAACTAGAAAATAAATGCAGTAATGATTAAATAACCATAATTAACCCTTTCACAAAAGTTAATAGTGATACCATTTGACAGGATTATCTACAGGTGTTATCTGTAGCAGAAATTCATGCAGTAGACCTGCTAACAACTATGTAATATGTACTGTCAATAAAATAGTACAAAGGCAGCTTATGAGTCCTTCTTGTCTTTATTTTGTATTCTCTTTCTATCTGTCAATCTCTGTTATATATTTTCTTTATTTATTCATTAATTTCCAATTTTTTTTCTCATACCTTCAAGGTCAAGGACCACTCACCATTTCCCTCTGCCTGTTCAGGGATGTTTTCTCAAGGTTGGGCCAGTGATTCCTGCTCTGTGAGAACACCAGTGCAGCATACCTGGAAAGTCTCAAATGTATTAGCTTTGGGACCTGGTAGAGGATGCTGTTGAATGGTAGGTGGATAGATGCCTTCAACCAAAACAAGACCATCTGTAGTGGGGTATAAATTTGTTGAACCAGAGAGATTATGCAGGTCATGGTTAAGTGCAATAATATAACTTTGGATAGTTTATCTCAACAACTCAATTCTGTTAATAAAACAATTTGAGAGTATTTGAATTTCGAATATTATGAAACGAACTATGCAAATTCTTTTTCCACTGCTGACAATGTTCTTTTATTCAACAATGGAAAATTAGAAAATTGAAAAAAGATACAGAAAATTATGCAATGGGTAATGTGTACCTGAAGGCACCTAGTTGCCAGAGAAACAGGAGTGGTTCAATCAATCAGGTGTCTGGTCATGACGCTCAACAGGAAGTATCTATAAGAAGGAATGGATTTGGTTCGTCAGCCCCTTTAGAACAACCTATGAGGAGATCTGAAAGGATTCAGAATCATCAGCAGCAGAGGATTACGTGGAGACAAGTATAGAACTAGAGATATGTTCAACAGGGAGCAAGACGGAAAACCACTTTTCAGCAGAACATCCATTCCAGGAGGTAATGGTTATTAACAAACTCAATAAAGACAGTTTTATGCCATGTATTATCTCTAATGAGGATGGTGACTTTTGCATTTATAACTATTCTAGCAAGTTTGTGCATTCTGAACATGTCAATGTTAATCTAGCCAAAGATTTATCATTTGTACCAGCTCGCTGGAATAATATTGTTGACATTGTTACTGTTCTAAATCTGTTCTTGTGGAAATTGAACCTTGCTGTTTTAATGACTGATAGTTTGTGTAATAATACAGGTAAACTTTATAGACATAGCATTTGTAATTCATCTTGCAGTAATTTCATTTCAGTGTTTGAGAAAGTTTGTGATTTTGAAATAAGGAATGATTTAAGTAATCCTTGTCTTAAGAAATGTTTCAATTTAACTAAGTGGGAGAAAGAATTGTTTTTTGAGATTGCGGATGATAAGACCATCCAGGTAATGAAACTGGACAAGAGGGTTAGTTTAGTGATCTTTGATAATAAGGACTACATCAATGCTATGACTGGTATTTTCATGGAAGATACATATCAGGAGATTTCCCACAATGAGATATCAGTTGCTTTTTCTAAGATTTATTTACTTTTGGATGACATGCTATTGCAGGATCAAATTTCCAAAAAGGATTATGATTTAATGGTGAATTATAAGCCAGTTACTGCTAGTATTTTCAGTAATCTGAGCATATATAAAGATCTCAACAACCCTCCTATGCAAACCATAGTGGACACTACTAGATTAAAAACATTCTTCATTGTTAAATGGTTAGATGGATGCTTCAAAGATTCCATTATCCAAATACCTCACATTTGTTGGGATTGATAGCATTTTTTTGCAGTGTCTGAATGTTATCCCTTATGTGGCCATGAATGTAAAGAATGTGTTTTCAGTTATCCCACATGATGTGGGTTTAGATTGGTTTGAGGAATATCTTAAGAAATGTAATAGTTTGTTACTGGAAAGAATTAATTCCATTGTAGTTCTCATGGAAGTTGTATTGACAAATAATTATTTGTATTTTGATGGTCAGTATTTTAAACAAAGCACTGGAGTTGCAATGGGGGGAGCTTGTACCCCCATTTTTGCAAATATGGTTATGGCAGAATGGCGAGTTTCATAATTGTTGGTCGTTATATATTATTTTTCTGGATGACGTGTTTATTTTATGGATGAGGTCTGAGTTAAGGCTCCAGGAATTTTCGGGTTATATAAATACTACCATGAGTTTTTTAAAGTTTTATCATACTTTGAGTGAAACTAAAATTGCATTTTTGGATGTTGAAATTACCAAAGATCAACATAATTTGAGTTATTTTTCTAACATCTTTAGAAAGACCACCTTTTCATATGCCTATCTCCATTATGCTAGCATGCGTCTAATTCATCAGAAAAAAAATCTGTAGGTAAGGGGCAATTAGGCTGGCTGGTATGATTACTGAAAATGAACTTTTTATGTATGCATGTGATGTCCTGATTAATATGTTTATTAGGAGAGGGTATCCCATTGATTTTCTTGCTGAAATAAGGGATGAAGTGGTAGCCAAAAGAGGTCAAAGAATTTATGCCCCTATTTTGAATGGTAATATCCATATGGCCTATAACCATTCTAATTGGGACATACAAAATAGGGAAACAAATAGAAAGATAAAATGTATTTCTACTTTTACTTTGGATAGTGGTGCAATAGTCAGTAATATTAGGAAAATGTGGGGAATATTTTTATCTGGTAGCGAGCCGATTGGTAAAGTGGGGAGTGAGCCCCTGATTTTTTTTTTTTAGAAAAGATAAAACTTTTAAGAATTATCTGGAGTTTCAGAAAAGACAAGAGATTTCAAATGTAAGAAGCATGGGGATTTTTAAGTGTGGGAGGTGCTCTTTATGCTCAAATATATTGTAGTAGAAGAATTTAATATAAATGGAAAAATATTTAAAATTCATGGTCATTACACTTGCACAAAGAGGGGAGCTCTATTTAGCCCAATGTCAATTATGTCCTGCTTTTTATGTGGGCATGACCATCCACAAATTGAGTGAATGTGTGTATGGACATCTCTTGGACATTAGAAAAAATAGAGATACTAATGCTTTATATAAGCAATATATTTTGTTTTAGTGATCATGTTTTTAAGTTTTAGATATTGAACAGGTGAAACAGGATCCTCAGGGGAGGGTTACAAAGAAACATCTTAAAATTTGTGAATTCAAATGGCAGGTTTTGTTGAAGGCCACTGTTCATCCAGGGATTAATGAAGCTTGCTCCATTAATCCTGTTTTAAATTTAAGGCATTACACGGTTTCTAATTGTTACTAGATTTTAATTGATTTTAGAATTGATTGGTTAATTAAATGCATGTGACCTGTGCGTTTTTTCTATATAAGCTGAATGTTTTAGTCTGAATTTGTTCTGAATAAGTTCTAGTATTTGGGAATGAAAGGGATCAACTTTTAATAAATTTTGGAATTTTGTCATTGGCTCTCCTCAATAATTATCTTCATCATTTTGTCTCCTTTACCATAGGTGTTTTCTAGTAATACCATTTGACAGGATTATTTACAGATGTAATACGTAGCAGAAATTCATACAGTAAACCTGCCAACAAATATGTAATATGTACTGTCAATAAAATTTTGCAACAGCAGTTTATGAGCCCTTCTTATCTTCATTTTGTATTATTTTTTCTTTCTCAGTCTCTGTAATATATTTTCTTTACTTATTCATCATTTTCCATTTATTTTTCTTTCTGATAATTTCAAGGTCAAGGATCACTCACCATCTCCCTCTGCTTGTCCAGTGATGTTTTTTTTCAAGGTGGGTTAGTGGTTCCTCTTCTGTGGGAACCCCAGCGCAGCATAGCCTGGAAAGTCACAAATGGCATAAGCTTTCTGACCTGGTAAAGGATGCTGTTGAATAGTAGGTGGATAGATGCCTTCAACCAAAAAAAGACCATGTGCAGTGGGTTATAAATTTGCTGAACCAGTTGGCACCATCCATATAGCCACCAGGATCTCCTACTGCAGGTCCTTCAGGCAGTGTGGGAATATTTGAGGTTCTCTGGAGAAGGTACAACCTCCTCTTAACGGTGGGTCAGACATCTGTAAATCTAGCATCCCTCCACCAATGTCAACCCACCATAATGTTTCTGCTTTTCTTGTCTGCCTTTTATGATGTATCAATTCCTTAATTCTTCCCTCAGCCTGTCTCGTTCACTGACTTCCCTTATACAACCCAGCTTCTCTCTTATATATATAAAAAATTGAATAATAGGGAGCTATATACCAGTTGAATACATAGTACCCCTCCTCTCTCACCTTCTCTATCACAACCCTTTTGATATCTTCATTTTGTGTGCACATTGACCCCTCCCCCCATTTCTAACTGTCCTAGCTTTCTATTTCCAACCTTATAATGTCCCAGCCAGGGTGTCCACATAAGGACACCCATATGTTCAGTTCATAACACCTTATATCTTTTTTTTTAATTCATTTCTACATAGATGAACTGACTGTTACTTTCCTTAACTGAGCACCTGCAATGTAAGTGAGCTTGCTAAGCCTGAACTCCCCTACCAATTTTGAAAATAACAGAAAGAAATCATCACTTTACACTCAAACAGTTACATATGCATATAACTACAGTAGCATTAATCCATTTTATGAGCTTATAGACAGACCCAAAGCTTGTGGGCATGTTCTACGTAGTTAGTGCAGTTTAACTGAGCACATTTACTAAAAGTATGGTAGCGCTTTTCACCATTTGGCCTTGTGCACATGTAAATTCTGGGACTATAAATATAAATAGTAATTAATGTCTTATTGTTCTGTCTGAAATGAAATTAATTGTGTTCAGTACTCAAGATGTGAAAGATGGCAAAATAATAGTTCTCTGTTTACTGAGAAAATAAGTGCTTAAAAATACATGAATCACAAATAGCAAAGAAAAAGCCAGAAAAATTAAGTACCAGGAATGTTGACTCACATAGAGTATGTTGTGCAGAACTATGAATTATGACATTCATATTTAACAAAATCCAGAGAAATAGATGCTAACATTCCCTATTCAAGGAAGACCATTGAGTGAAGTTGACAGAGATTTATTTTATTTTAAGGGCACTACATATCATGTATGTACAGACTGACATTCATATTAACTGAAATGAAAATGACAAGAGACAACAACTGATTAAGACAGAAACTACTTGATGAAGTCATAACTATTAATACTCCAGAGTACAAAAGTCAGGAAAGTAGAATATAGGTTCATAGATTAGTACTAGGCTAACTGCCCTTGTGAGCCATTTTAAGCCTAGCTAATTATCCCTTGTGAGACTCAAACCCTGCACCTTGTGTTTGCAAGGCAAACACCTTAACCATTAGGCCACCCTCCCAACCCAACCCAACCCAACCCAACCCAACCCAACCCATATTTGGGCATGACTGGTAATTCAGACATATAATGTCCAGACCACATCATTCATAAATTAATGGCCAAATGGAGAGATTTATCCAAAGAGTAATATATCTCATGAGAAAGGGCAGTAGAAAAATTGTTAAGGAATCTAATGTCATGTTAAATAAAAGCAACTCTGCAAAAGCTGACAACTTTTAATAAACCAAGCACTTTCATTCCTGTGAGCAACAGAACTTCTTCAGAGTTACAAAATGTCATTTCCTTTTCCTTAAATAGAAAATTGTTGGTGCCAAAGATACCAATAATTATTAATGAGTTCAAAGAAATAACAAAATCCATGATTAATTAAATAAAAATACACATATAAATATATATCCACCATGTGTTTATATATCATAAGTCAATTAATCAAATACGTCATATCTAAATGCATTATAATTAAATTCCACAACTTTATAAAAAGGATAAATACATACTGATTGCAAAAATCAATTTTGTTCTGGTACAGGGAAATAATGGGAAGGTAAGATTAGAAAAACTACATTATAAAAGCACATTTTTTTCTTTTTATATATGTTTAAGTTCATATTCTAGATGAGAGATTTTGGGGAGTTTTCTCATCTGCTGCCTGCTAATCATTAGCCTACTTCTGGGCCACCAGTCCCATATATTTCCACTTCAGCAGGGCTGATAACCAACCAAGAGGGGCTATCACTTAGGCAGCCATTAGGCTTTCTTAAATTGTATCCAGAATCAGAAGTACATTGCCAGTAACACACTCCAAAGGGCAGGGTGCAGTGGGCATCTGAAACCATCAAGATTACCTTGCCCCCTCCCATTAGACTGTACTTTTATGGGGTCACTGGAGTCCACTGGGGCTCTACTACAATTCCATGTACCCTGGATATGCACACCCATGCTCTTCCCCCTCAAGAGAGATGAAATGATAATGTCATGCTAAAAATCAAAAAGAATGAGACAAAAAGAATGAAATCGCACAACACCAAACCTTTACATTACCGAACTTCAGAACAACAAAACACCAGCAGATCTATATTAGCTTATCGAAAGCTGATAACATCAAATGCTAGTTGATTGACCACAAAAGGTCGAACAACCAAAATAGCAAAGACACGGAACAGCAATTTTTTTCCTAGGGAAAAAAAAAATCACTATTCTGCAAAAATAAATAAATAAATAAAACACAACATAAAGTGGGGGGCTTTGCCTCCACACCCTCCGATGTGCTCCATCTTTTGTGGTTGATCAACTAGCATTTGATGTTATCAGCCTTCGATAAGCTGATATAGACCCAGCACCAGCTGCTCCAAGTCAACTCAAAAATCTACCTTTTGTTATGCTTTTGCAGGGAGGCAATTCCCTCTGCACCCTGCCATACCCACTGCAAATTATATATAGCAACTCCAAGATTGCACTACAGTGAGGATAAGGGTAAATTTCCTGATCTTCACTGTGCTGCAATCTCCATTCAGAAGTTCTGAGTGGTGTGTGACATGCGCAGCTAGTATTTCATTGATCTGAATTTCAGCAATGTAAAGGTTCAGTGTTGTGCAATTTCACTCTTCTCATCTCAGTCTTTTGATGTTCAGTTATGTGTACACACACACATATATATATATATATATATATATATATATATATATATATATATATATATATATATTTATATATCAGGTGATTGAGTTTTCAGAAACTTGAAATTCATATGGTTGAGACCATATGATCAAGTTTTGGAAAACTCGAACATCAAAAAAAAAAAAAAAACACAAAAATCTACCTTTTTTAGTTTTTGCAAGGCAAAAGCCTCCCTGCACCCAAAACACCCCCTGCAAATTATAGATAGATATAGATATACATACAGATATATACACAGCCACAGACATACATTTATGACTGTTTAGTGTATGCATACTAATTGCATAGCTTAGTTAAACATGTTTTCAACATACCTAGAGTATATAACAAAAACATGCAAAAGTAGTAAGTAAATAACAGTGAAGATGAGAGTAAGGCTTTGGTATGAAGGAAGAGTGAGTTATTTACAATGAGGAAGACACAGAGGCGATGATAAAGTGAAATAGCAGTAGTAACATTGCAAATAAAGATGTAATGTACAAGGATAGCAGGTAGAGAAGTACCAGTAGTAACAGCAGCATATGACAGTAAACAGTATGACAATGAAATGCAAGAAGTAAGCAAGGATATAGCAGACAGTACTACACATGAGCTGGTCAGGTACAGTATACCCATGGAGCTGGCATGCTTTACCAGATGATAGATTAGTGTACAGGTTATTTTGTTATAATCATCATTAAGTATGTGTAGCAACACAGGATTCCTGAGTGTGCCCATATCTTTGGGGTGTGGGAGATTTGGAGGTTTGGGGAGGAGGTTAAGGTCATTAAACCAGCCTATCCAGCATGATTTAAGAACATATGTTTATGAGAAGATAAACTGAGTTACAGGAAGTTAGCGTCAGTGCATACAGGTTATTGAGGTGCACAACAGAAAGAAAGAAAGAAATAAAACAATGTTATTTTGCTTGCATACTGCAATATTAATAAATGATTTGCCATGTACTAAATTTAGCTATGTCACTAGTCAAGCAGTGCATTGATCAACTGTTATAACTTTTATTTTAGAAGTCAGTGATTAGGTTGTATTTGGCTTAGGTTTCTTTGGGTTCTAACTACCCTCGTAGGATACATAGCTTCTAGTGGGAATTACATATAAAGGAATAGCTACCGATTTATTTTCAAAGAAGCAGATTATTCCAGAAACATTTCCTGGCTGTTTCAACCTCAGTGGCCCGGCCTATGTTTTCAACTATGATATAAGTTCCTCCAGTCAGAGTGTGTCTTCAAACTCAGACAGGATGATATGCTCAAGAAACATGTGAACCTCGTATGAGGTAAGCTTTTATTCATAAACATTATTCGGATATATTGTGCTCAACATGACTGCATAATTGTCTTTTTTTATCATCTGTATGTGATAGATTTCATAAAATGATGGTAGAATATAATGAAGAATGTATGCTACAGTTATTTATTTATTTTTTTACCTAGCCAATATGGTAAGAAAGCATATATTTTTTTGTTATCATAATTCTCCCACAAGGGCATTTTGATTTGGGGCCACAATATGATGCACAAGTTTCATATAATAATATGCTTTCAGGTACTGTCGTGTGTTGGTGATAATTTCCCATTAATATGCATTTATTTAAGTGCTTTACTTGCTGACTTGTTTGAAGGCTGCACTAGTGATGGATGAAGAGTTGAACATATGTCCAAACACTGTATTTACTACAGTCAATGCGGAAGCAGCTGGTCCAGTTTAGTTTCTCATCATTGCATAAATGAATGAAGACTCTGCATTTTATGATTCCTTGTTATGACAGATGTTTGTTACATACTTTATGGTAAAAGTTTACTGTGAATGTATTGATTTTGTACTAGATGTCTGACTACTCATAATAAATCAAGGGATTCTTACAGCTATATTGTTGCACAGTCTCAAAATATACTCAATTTATTATTTATGACAAGACACACACACACACACACACACACACACACACACACACACACACACACACACACACACACACACACACACACACATGCAAGTCATAGAGCTTTTATCTCCAGCTTATGCAGTGATGAATAGTAATGTCTTGAGGGATGATGGCAGCTAATGCATTTTGAAGTATTTGGAATCCTATCAGTTTATCTTTAAAAAATAAAATATTAGAACATTATTACTATTTTAAATGTTTGCACCACTGCCTTTACCCTTAAAATGAAACAACACTGCTCAGCTATTGTCAATTGCATAACCTAGCCAAAAAACAAACTAAACATGATAAAAGAGAATACTACACAACTATGCAAAATAAGCACCAGAACAATCTCCAGAAATTCTGGCAAGCCCTCAACAGTCTGCTAAAACCAGATCAGACCACAACTCTGAACCCAGCCACTGTAACCCCATTGATAGCACTGCCTCCCAGTTCAACTCTTACTTCATCATTCTATCCCATCCCTGGTACATAATAATGGTAACACTCCTCCATCCTTACCTACACAGACTATAGCCAGCCTCAACCCCTTCTCAATTAAACCTATCCAAACTAGCACCATTAAGAAGCTACTGCCTAGACTTAAGCCCTTCTCAAATGCTGCTGACCAACTTCCTAATGAGTTCCTCAAAATAGCATCAGATGTCATTTCTTTCCCATTGCCATCCTAATCAGCTGATCCATTACTGAACAACACATACCAAAACTATGGAAAATCTCTTACATCCCTTTACATGATGGTGGCACATAAACAGAACTCAATAACTACAGGCCGATAGCCATTGTCTCTCCCTGCGCAAAGATTCTGGAAAAATTCATACATACACAACTACTGAAATATCTGCTAAACAACAACCTTCTATCTCCAGTTCAGCATGGTGTTAGGCCCAAGCACTGTACTACCACTGCTCTTGTCAGTTTTACCAGTTCTATCAACCAGCTTAGAAATACTGGCCTCCATGTATCCTTCATCTTTCTTGACATGTCTAAAGCTTTTGACACAGTTTTTCATCAAACATGTTTGAACGGGCTAACCTCTTTAAACTTGCCCTAATCCACAGTTTCTTGGTTTCTAAGTTATTTATCCAGCTATCAAAAGGCTGTAAAATGGCATAATGAACTACCTTCTCTTTAACCTGTTACTATCGGTGTACCTCAAGGATCCAGACCTGGCCTACAATTTTCATTATTTTCACAAGTAAATTCTTCTGCCACTCAAAATGCTGCCATCATACAATATGCAGATGACTCCACCCTTATTTGTTCAACTCCCTCCATACCTGCACTTCTACAAACAACTCAGTACCTTCAATACCATTGAAAATTATATTTCTGACTCACAACTTGTTCTCAATCCCAGTAAAACCAAGGCCATGATCTTTACTAGTAACAAGCTACAAGACCACCCTCCCCCTTCACCATCTGTTCCTCCAATAATACTATAATAGAACCAGTGGAACAGATCAAGGTCCTAGGGATGACCATAGACAGCAACCTTAGATTTGACAAACACCATGCAATAACTATAAAAAGTACACATCAAGCTAGGCTCCCTCTATAGAATCAAGCCCTACCTAACTGACTCCACCAGAAAGGCCATATCCAAAACTCATCTTCTTTCCACTCTACTATATGCTTCACCGCTTTTCACAAACCTTAGAAAAACTGATTTAAAGAAATTTGAGTCCTGTTTTAATAAAATAGCAAGATTCACCTCATACCTTCCATATAGATTCCCACCATTGCACTATTCTGCACCTATTAAAATGTCTTGAACTTCCCAATCTACTAATCTTTAACCAATTAAATTTTACTCATACCATCTTCCACCATCCAAACAACTGCCCTTTTCTCAAATTCTTAGTTCAGTCCTATTTCTGCCCCCAATCACTAAGGTCCTCCAACTAAAACCTACTAAAAGTAACCAAATCCAATAATAGCTAGAGATATTCCCTATTCTCAAACCAAATATCTAAATTATGGAATTCCTTACCACAAACTATACTAAATACTTCCAACGCTTCTAAATTCAAATAGCTACTAAAGGAACACCTAACCAAGAACTGGCTTTGCTCCTGTAACAAACCTGAAATATGTCGCTCTACCTATAACACTTTCTTACTTTGACTCTCTATCTAGCTTTGTTCAGTTTCATCCCTATACTTTTATCCTGATTCACCTTCAATTCATCTATTTATTTCCCTATCACTCATATCATTTAACTCTCTTTCCTTATGACTATAGTTCATGTTACTATTTCTTTTTCAAGTTCTATTAATGCCATCTCTTATACTTGAATTGTACTTTATGCATTATGTATTCTGAATTGTACACTATGTATTATGTAATCTGTTATATACCCCTTTTTCACATAAATTCTTATTAAAAATGTTTTTATTTTTGACTATTGTTAAACATTATTTCATTTCTGTAAAATTCTGTTCTGTGGAACCCCCCTCCCCTCCCCTGGCCTCCACTGAAAATGGACCATTGACCCAGATGGACATTCCTGGTAAACAAATGTAAACTAAAATAAATAAAATTGTTAATGTGGTGCTGCGGTAGCATTGTTGCCTCACAGCAAGACGATGTCGCGTTTGATTCCCAGCTAGAGCATCTTTTGTGTGGAGGCATGGGTGAATGGGCATGCCTTCGTTGAACTTTGTGTGTCAGGGCTGCTAACTCGGCACATAAAAATCCACTACCAAACATTAGCGGACCGGAGTTCCGCTGTGACGACCCCTAACCGGGATAAGCCGAAAGACACAACAACAACAACGTTAATGTGAACAAAATATTTAAAATGGTGATTTTAGATATCAATTCCTTCATTAATGGAAGCATTAATCGATTTCAAAATGTTGGCAGTTAGAATAACATAAATAAAGATAGATTAATAAATACAGATGAAACAGTTAGCTGAGTATTTAAGAATCGACTGGATAATTACTTGTAAAATTCAGCTGTTTGTATTTTGAAATGCATCTGTCATCTTAGTGTTGTAGTTTCATTCACAGTTGTGGCAGAACTGTGAATTACTGACATATTTGAGCCTCATGTAGTCATTTATAACTACATGTTTCCATAAACAATGTTACTGGTAAATGTCTGCCTAGTCTGGTGGCTTATCCTGTGCTGGGATTGCAGTAGTGGCAGTATTGTAAATTCTGTTCCAGGATTTGATATTCAGTGTTTTTACAGCTGTTTATATTCCAGTTTTGCTGCTAGAGTCTTATATTCTGCTTATCATTTACATGTTTAATGTTGCATTCCAGTGACTTTCTGTTTACTTTGCTACTGTTTTCTCCTGCACTTTGTGTCTGCTTCAGCCCCCACTGATATATTAAGCTAAAGTTTCTGAAATTCTAACTTACCTGGGGTAATTGATCTATAACTAAGAGTCATAGGACTAGAATTCTAATATTGGCTTTATTTGATGAGATCCTTCTTTGGCAAGGCTACTATATCCAGCACAGAGCTACATCCACCCAGGGTCTTCTATTTAAGACTCTGAGAGGTGTGTAAAGCCTTGAACTGTGAAAAACAAGCTTTTCATTCAAAATGGAAGAAAAAATAATGTATTTAATTTCTGCTTAAATATTTAAGTTGCACTTATAGTGGCCTGGGTGGTGATTGTTTTCTGTACCTTTCAGCTTTTTTCCTTATTTTAGACAAAAGAGTAATTTATTTGCATATCTTAGTTTGTTCTGAGACTTTAGTCTTGCAGTTGCATTGGTGGTCATGGGGAGATTGTAAATTATTGTTACAAAATCTTAACATCATTTTTACATTATATTGTACTTCTATCTCCATAGGTGGAATTATTTGTAAAAGCTAGCTGTTTGTGTTTTGAACCTTTTCAGGAGCCATAGTCTTGTAGTTTCATTCACAGTTTTGGCAGAATGGTGAAGTACTGCTAGATTTGAGCCTCATTTAGTCATTTATGACTGCATTTTTTTATAAATAGTGTTACTGGTTAATTTCTGCATGGTCCTGTGCCTTATTCTGTGGTGGAATTGTAGTAGTGGAAGTACTGTAAATTCTGCTCCAGGACTGGTGCTTCAGTGCTTTTACTACTGTTTTATATTTCAATTTTGCTGCTAGAGTATTATATTTGGCTCATCATTCACCTGCTTAAAGTTACATTCCATTACCTTTCTGTTTACTTTGCTACTGTCACCTCCCCATTATTTGCATCTCTGTCAGGCATTAATCTAAAGTATCTGAAATTCTAACCTACCTGAAGTCATAGGACTAGAGCTCCAATATTGGCTTTATTTGACCAGATCCCTCTCTAGCTAGTTTGCTGCCTGCAGCTTGAATTTTCTCACCCATTGCTTTCCAGAGATCCTTAACACCGAGTACCCAACCAGCAAACCAGTATTGCTCTTCAGTAAACATCCCTTACCACAACTTTATCATCATCATCAACAACTCCTTTTCTCCCATTTTCTACATAGAGTTGGGGTATCATGTCAACTGTTTCCATCTCCCTATTCAGTCTTACCCTCCTTCCTTCTTTGACATTAATTTTTTGACTGTTTCAGGTCTTCTCTCACACTGTGCATCCACCTCTTTGCTGGGCATCCTTGTTTCCTCTTGCCTACTTCCTGTCTGCCCCAAATCTTCTTCATTAGATTGTCTACTGTTTTTCTGAACAGGTGCCGGAACCACTGTAATCTGTTCTCTTTAACCTTCTCTGCAATTGGAGCTAATTTGGCTTCTGCTCTGATGCCCTCATTTCTTCATCTGTCCCACAGTGTGCATCCTACCAGCCATCACGGACACTTCATCTCCAGCACCTCTAGCTTCCTCAACTGCTGTGCCTTCACTGCCCAGGTTTTGTAGCATACAGTACATATTCTATCACTATTTTTTACACCTTACGTTTCAGCTTCTTTTTGTCACATACCCTTCCTGAGACTCTATACCAGATGGCTGCAGCCCCTCTCATTCTATCTTTGACCTCCTCATTCAGACTTCCCTTCACCTCAACCACCCACCCAGATACTTGACGCTGTTAACCTGTTCCATTATCTTTGCTTCTTTCACAGTTTTAAGCTTCTTCTGATTTCCCTAATTTGCTGCCATTACCACTGTCGTATCTGTACTTAGTTTCATCCCATGTGCCTTTAGTTTTTCATTCCATTCCCTTATCCTTTGCTGATGTTCTTGTTCAGAGTCTGCCTGTAATGCCACATTGTCTGCACACAGCAACTTTGTTCATCTGTCCCCTCTGATCTGTTTGCTAATGTAGTCCATCACCAATATGAACAGCAGTGGGCTCAAAGCTGAACCCCAATGTGCACCCACTCCCACTGGGATCCCCTCTATGAGACCAAACACTGTTTGTACCTGTGTCATTGGATCCTTGTACATAGCCTGTACTAATTCTAGAAATGTTTCTGGGACTTCAGACCACCTCAGGAATGTCCAAATCAGCTTTCTCCAAGTCTAGGAATGCCCCACTGGAATCTTCCTCATTTTTAACTTCTTCTTAACTATGTCTCACTGCACACATCAGTTTTTTTCTGCTGCATCTTGATCTGAATCTGAATGGCTCATCTCCCATCTTACTTTCTACTACTCTACATATTCACTTATCAGTCACCCTCTCTAGAACTCTCATGCAATGTGAAAGGAGTTTGGTACCTCTGTACTGCCCACAGTTGTGAATGTCTTCTATGTTCATGTCTACTTGGATTAGTAGGCTTATTCTCCGATCATTCAGGTATACCTTTCTCTTCATACACCTATGATTATCCTCAGGACCCTTGCTAAAAATTGTCTGCTGCTCATTTTCCCAGAGTTCCAATCTGCTTAGCACCCTCACCAGACATTTAGAAGATCGTGACGTGATCCCGTTCTGTCCCTGACAGATAAGAGATTTTCTTGTTTTGAACATCAGTTAACTGCTTTAGAGTGCTACTACTTTATTTTTGCTTTATTTGTTTATTTTGTTCTTTAAATCATTTTAAAGGTCCCTAATAACCTGAAATTGCTTCATTCGAGTAGTTTGTTTAAGTTGTTTTGTGGTAGCATTAAACTCTCAATCAATCTTTTTTGTGTTTTTACATTAAGAGGACTGGGATATTCTATCTAGTGACAGTAGGTGGTGCCCTAGTCTATCTGAGTTGGGAAGCACATATGAAGGCTACAAGTGAAGTTGTTTCATTGGTCAGAGGGCTTAGAAACCAGTTTTCTGCATTTTAAGTGCCTGTATAAATGTGGCATGTTGCGCACCACTGCTTATCATACAGCAGGGGCTAATAGTACCTTGTATAGCCACAGATACTTAGAAACCAACTTTTCTCTAAAAACATCTCTGAAACTGTACCAGTAACTTGGGGAGTGTAGAGCAACTACTTTGCATGTTGAGGAGCACTACCTCTTGAATTTAGTATTATATAGCATAGTCTAGACTCTAACCCCAAAGCACTCTTAGTTGTCCCACTATTAAGCCCTTGTGCAACACACCCTTCCCTAATAAAGGACATAACGCCATGAATATGCACTTTCCCAATTTCGTCACAGCCATTTGATAAATATGGCTGTAATGAGGCAATGTAACAATTGTCTGACAGCCATTTAATCCTCAAAGAAATAAATACCATATGCAAGATTCCTTGTGATGTACAGCTCAACAAACAGACAATATATATTCCAAATGATAAGTCCACACTCCCAGAGAAGATTAAATATTTATTCATTAAGTGCTTTCGTTTCTTATAATAAACAGACTTCCTCTGAATAAATTCATGAACCAAACCCAACATTTAAATACTCCTCCAAATCACTTTTCACCAATCCCATTCAAGTCATTACGTACTTATGAACTCTCTTACTTAAAGGGAAATATACAAGGCTAGGAGAAATCAAAAACAGTCTCTTATTACAACACTGACAATTAGTGTACAACCAATATTTGCAGTTCATTCATTCCTGAAAATGACTTGTACAAAAGATTTTGTTATTTACAATTATTTCACCAAGCCCCTTGGGTCACAACATGCAGACATTTTGTCAAAAGTTTGAGATTTGTTCCAGTAAGGAGAGACAATTTGTTGAGTTTATTAATGGAACTGAAACTGTACACTCATAAGTTAGGTCTTGCTTCTTGGTTTAATAATAACATGGTCTCCTGTAATGAAACAACTTTACAGAGAGCCAGTACATTTAACCCATCCTATAATTTTAAGGTAGAGGTTTTTGAAAAGTTTGTGAATTAGATATTAGGAACATCCTAGCTAAACCACAAGCTAGAAAGTATTTTAATTTATCAAAGGCAGAAATGGTTCTATTAAAACAGGTTACAAATGACTGTTCTATCTGGGTTAGGAAACCCGATAAGGGGGGTGGCTTGGTGGTCATGGATATTGTAGATTATTGTTGACAGGATCAGTCTGATGTTAGAGTTGATGGATGTGGTGCTTACAAACAACTATATTTTCTTTGATGAGCAATTTTTCAGACACGTTACTGGGGTGGCTATGGGGGCAGCATGTGTCCCCAGTTTCACTAACTTGTTTATGGCCCAGTGGGAAGCCAAATTTATTTTTAGTAGCCCCTATGTAACATCCTGGTCCTACTACACTCATTATCTGGGTGATATTTTGTGGACTGATACGGAGTGTAGACTGAAAGAATTCTTGGCCTATATCAACAATACAATAGAATTTTTGAGTTTTTCTCATACAATAGGATCTGACAGAATTGCCTTTTTGGATGTTGATTTAATGAAAAATAGAGAACTTGGTTGCTTTCAATCCAATATATATATATATATATATATATATATATATATATATATATATTAAGAAAACCTTTGCAAATTCTTATTTGCCTTTGAAAAGTTGGCACCCTATATACCAAAAGAAGGCTGTTGTAAAAGGTCAACTAGTCAGAGTGGCCAGGATGGTCACTGATACCACAGTCTTCATAGATGAATGTAATAAAGTTATTAGCATGTGTCTTAGTAGAGGCTACCCAGAAACTTTCCTTTTTGATATAAAGGAAGAAGCTGTCTACAAAAGGTTGCATGTTTTTTATAAACCAATACTGGCTGGAAGTAATCTAGTCACTAGGGAAGACAGTAATGCAACCCTGGTTAATGAGCCAATATCTAATATAGTAAACAGAAATGAAAAAGTTGAAAAAGGGAGATTATTTATCACCAACTTTCCACTGGACAGTTATGATGTGTATGAAATTTTGAAGAAAAACTGGATAGTGTTTTCATGTGACAACAGAATATTTGAAATATTAGGTAGTGGTCCAAATGTAGTTTATAGAAAAGACATATCTTTTAAGAATTTGTGGGAATTTAAGGGATATGAATATTGAAAGAAAAAGAGCATGTCCGAATGTGGCCATTGTACTGAAAGTCCATATATGCTTACTATGGACACCTTGTTCGTGAATGGTGTCCAAATTAAATTAAAGGGACATTTTACCTGTGAGTCTTTATGTAGCTTTCTGAATAAAATGTGCTGCATTTTATGTCAGAAAGACAAGCAGGAAGCTCAGGAAGACGATATTTGAGCATCTTTCATATGTCAGGAAAAATAACACCACAAGGTTCCCCATTTTCAATGAGGCTTGCTCTATAAACTGTCTTTTAAACTTGAAGCATTTGGAAGTTTAAAGTTAGAGTTTTCATTATCATTATGTTAAATGAAATTCAGAATTCAATACACAGGAGGTTCAGATTCAAAAGTTTACTAGTGTACACCAGGAGGCAAAAACCATACAAGTACAGAATTTTGTCTGACATAAAACAGGAAGCACACAATTTTATATAGGTTTAACATTCAAGCTATGCCCACCTTATTGACATGATATGTCACAGGGCATCTACATCACTTTAGCTTACAATTATTCATTCATTAAGTTTGCTGATGCTGTACATTTAAAAAAAAACTTTTCCTTTAGATGCAATACGGCCTTGCTATCCAGCTGGTCAGTCATAATGTCTTTCTGTAAAGTTATTTATTCAAGGTTTCATATCAGTTTGAATACAATAGCAGCTTCAGTCTTTTAATGCATGTCTTTGTTCTGTTACACTTTCTCACACAGCTGCATGGTATCTAAGTAACACATATACAAGGCCATCTCATTCCGACAGGAAAGAGCAGAAGATTTCATTATTTCACACATTTAATTTCCTGACCCAGCAGATAATCACTTGTGAAAAGCATAAACATTAAAACTTGCTAAGCTAGCATTCTATCAGGGTCAGGGATCAGCTTTTGCTTCAAGCCACACTGCAGTTTCAAAACTACTTCACATTTAGACATGAATTAATTTTACTACTATATGATTAATAGAATAAAATGCATTATATACTACTTTGCTTTTAAACTAGCATTTCTCATGTATTCAAAAACACATTTTTCTAACATTTTCCCTCTATTAATACTTTTTATTCTATTTTGAAGTATGCATAGTGTCATTTAATCTCCTAGCCTTTTCCGCTCAGGATTTTCAGCTAGGTGAGTCATTTAATCTATACTTCAGAAAAAGCGTCATCTGAAATCAATCTTTCAATTTCAATATCTTGGTAGAAAGTTTCAGTAACAGATACATCAAAAAAATCTTTGATTAACCTTTTCATGCAGGGAATTCCACAGCAAACACATGCCCCTATTAGGAGTATACCCAGAATATTCATTAGGATGGAACCCAACCCCCCCAAATAGATTCTGGAAAAAGTCGGTCAGTGGGTTTGGGCCTGGTTCAGTCATGGCTGATACTTGCTGAATTACCTCTAGGTGGTTATTTATCTCGTGACGATTGTCAGGAATAAAAGCACAGCATTCTTCTTTGATAAGCGCACACGTACCACCTCTCGCCACTAGGGTGAAGTCAAGAGCCATCCGATTTTGTAGCACAACAGTTCTCATTGCATTCAGTTCATCAGTCACCAATTCTAGGGTGGAAAAAGTTGCATTACTCATTACTTCGAGAAGTTTCGACAACTTCCACAGCTCCCAGATCGATTTGACTGCTCCATAAGCTGGGAGTATTCCTGCCCAGGATATAACACTGTCACTCAAGTCCATATGAGTCAATTCACTTTTGTCTTTTACTGAATTATGGTCTTTCCAACCAGCTTCGATCTTCCCAACTGGATTCACAGGTTTCTTAACTGGACCTTCGGATTTTCGAGCTGTTTCTCTTACATTTCATATCTTACCCAAAGGTAATTTTGCAGTATGTCTTATTGCCGGAACCAAGTAACCCAAAAAACAACTGCCGGACCAATTCTCAGGTAACCATTTATATGCCTTTTTCCCACAAATAAAATAACAGTTTTTTACTTTAGTACTAATATGCATTAGCCCTGCATGAAACATTTTCTGATCTATAACTGACAATTGTTTAAACAAAACTGGATTTTTTTGAATGTCACTCATAGTTGTTTTCAATGCTTTTAAATACGAGTCATAATTAGTATTGATAAAAGTATTGCCATTACTATTCTTAATATAATATCGGTAAGAAATAGTTATGTTACAATTGCTCCAGCCCACCTGGAGAGTGTCATTTTTGTAGAAACATACAACTCCTTTTTGTGTGACAGGTAAAAATAAAGCTATTTTGTCCTGTGATCTCACAGTTCCTGTGTCGAAAAGTAAATTCTCCCAAGTCTCATTTATCCCCAAAGGGACAGCGGACATTACCAGTCCTCCATATGCTGTTGGTATAGCTGTACAAACCCAGCAATTTGAAATGTTCATAGTCTCTGCATACACACATTTCATGGCCAGGTATGTGTTAAAATTTGGATGCCAGTCTATAGACGTTTCATCACACCTTCCCACTTTCACTTGTGTGGTTGTGTGTAGGATAAACCACAGCAAGAGGAAAATTGTCACAATTACAGTTAATAAATGTACACACAACAAAATGATTATGCAACATCTCTGGGGTTGATCTAAACTTCTATTCGCTTTGTTTTTGGCCATCTTGGTCTGGTTGTGTATCAGTCTCAAAGTTTTTATCAAGTTGAAAGTTCTTTACCGGTTTACAATGCATTAAATGAATCCAGGACGTCCTCTCGGCCACTCTAACTGCAGTAGGCATTGCCAACAGAACCTGGTACGGTCCCTCCCACTTTGGACACGCCCAATTCTTCCTTTTCATCACTTTCAGCCAGACGTATGTCCCAGGAGCCAAGACTGCTTCCACCGGTCTGGTCTGTTCCTTATCTGAAAAAGAGTTAAACTGCAAAACAGATTTATTTGTTAACAGTTTTTTCATATAACTAGCTAATGAACTGTCAGCCTCCTGCTCTGCAGGCATGAGAGCTTTCCACTGAGGCACATAATATGCTCTCCCAAAAATCATTTCAAAGGGAGTCAAACCCTTTGCATTTGGAACCGTTCTCATACTCAGCAGTGCTAAAGGCAGACAGTATATCCAATTCTTTTGGGTCTCTTCTACTAGCTTCCTTAACTTGTTCTTTAGGGTACCATTGTACCTTTCCACCAGTCCTGCTGACTGTGGGTGGTAAGCACAATGGTTCTTCAAGGAGATACCAAAAAATCTCCCAAGCTGGTGAATTGTCTGATTCACAAAATGTGTGCCATTGTCACTATAAATCCTCTCCAGAATGCCAAATCTAGGGATTACTTCTTTTATCAGGGCTTTTGCTACTGTTGCTGCATCCGGGTTTTTGGTTGGAAAAGCTTCTACCCATTTAGAAAACGTCTACAATAACTAAACAAAACTTTTTCCCTTCATATTTATTCAATTCTATGAAATCCATACAAATAGTATGGAACGGATATGGTGGTATAGGAAAACTTCCTTGCTTGGTTTTAAATGCTCCTTGTGCATGATGCTTGTTACAAGTATGACAAGCTGCACAAAATTTTTTTGTGTAGTTTATGTATCCATAGGTTTAGAATATTCGATTTACTAAATGTACCATCCCCCCTGTTGAGACATGGCACTGCCCATGGCTCAACAAAGCTTCATATCTAAATAAATTAGACGGCAATATTGGTTTTCTTTCTTTGGAAATGTACAGTCCATTCTCAAGAATTGCACCTCGTTTTACCCATTTTTGTTTTTCTGCTTTTGTAGTAAGCGTCTGCATTGTTTTTAACATGTCTAAATCTAAAATCTCAGAGGGTTGTAATTCCTCATTTAAAAGTACAGTTTCTGAGTCTGAGGCTGCTTGCTTTGCAGCTGCATCAGCTCGTGCATTGTCTTTCGAAATCTTATCCTGCTGTTTTGTATGAGCTACACATTTACAAATAGCTACTTTAGTAGGTAACTGAATAGATTCTAATAACTCCAAAATAATTTGTGCATGATTAATAGGTTTTCCACTGGATGTTATCATTCCTCTATTTTTCCATTGTTGTGCAAATACATGTACTGTAGAAAAAGCATACTGACTGTCAGTATATATGTTTATACATTTGCTTTTTGCTAAAGTACATGCTCTCATCAAAGCTATCAATTCAGCTGCTTGTGCAGATAAGTTGTGTGGTAAGGATTGAGCTTCTAAAATTTCAATGTCTGTAACTACTGCATACCCTACCAGATTCTTTCCTGTAGGACCCCTTCTGCATGAGCCGTCCACATAATATGTTACCTCGGCATTATCCAAGGGCATATCTGTAAGATCTTGTCTAGGTAAAGCTAACTGTTCAATTTCCTGCAGACAGCTGTGTGGTGTGCACTCCACAGGAGTTGGAAGTAATGTTGATGGATTCAATGTCGTACATTGTTCAATTGTCATATGAGGTAGGCTCAGCAGTATAGTCATACATGAAAGATGTCTAGCAGGAGAAAGGTATGCCATTTTCTCTTGCAGTAAAATTATTGCAATTGCATGAGGCACTCTCAATGTGAGAGGGTGGAATAACACCACTGAGGCCGAAGCCTGTACTGCCATTGCGGCTGCAACTACTGCTTGTACACAGTGAGGCAAAGATTGCACCACTGGGTCTAACTGTGATGAATAGTAGGCTCTGGGGCGTTGCTTGTCCCCATGTTGTTGCATCAATACTGACGTCATATATCCTTGCTTACAATCTACGGTCTGAAAGAACCGTTTGTGATAATTTGGAAGTCCTAAAACTAATGAAGATGCTATCAACTGCTTCAACCTGCAGAAAGCCGTTTCTGCTTCAGTTGTCCATTGTAAAATATCTTGTGCTGCCATTGGTGTTTTATATATCAAATCAGTCAGTGGAGCAGATTCCAAAGCATAATTTGGTATCCAGCTCAGACAAAAATTAGTTGTACCTAAGAAAGACATCATTTCTTTCTTGATTGTTGGTTTGGGTGCTTGCAAAATCACTGTTTTTCTTTCCTCATCTAGTATTCTACCTTCATTGGATATTACATATCCTAGGTATCTAACTTGTTTTCTCCAAAGTTGTAACTTACTTTTGTTTACTTTGTGTCCTTGTGTTGCTAAAAAATTCAATAATGCTACTGTATCCTCCCTGCACTGTTGCTGGGTGGGGGCTGCTAGCAAGATGTCATCTACATAAAGTAGAATTTGACTACCTCCCGGTGGGGTAAATCCTGCCAGGTTGCTAGCCATTTCTTGTGCAAAAATTGTTGGGGTCTCACAATATCCCTGTGGTAGTCGAGTATATGTATACCTTTTACCCTGAAATGTAAATGCAAACCAATATTGACTATCAGGATGTATAGGTATTGAAAAGAAAGCATTGCTAATATCTACCACAGAGAAATACTTCTGTTGCAGTTCTAAATCATTTAACAAAGTATGTGGGTCTGGCACCGTGGGTGCTCTAGGTATTACTGCATTGTTTACAGCTTGTAAATCTTGTACCATCCACCATTCCCTGTTTGCTTTTTTAACAGGAAATAGAGGTGTATTACATGGTGAATCAGGAGATTCTACCAGTACTCCTTCTTTGAGTAATGCTGCTCTTATAGGCTTAATTCCCATTTCTGCATCCTTTCTCAAAGGGTATTGTCTTTTCTGTGGTCTGAAAGCTGACTTTGGGGTTATTGTAACTGGTCCTGCTGTTCGAATAAGTCCTACATCTGACTTGCCTGTTGACCAGAGAGTTGTTGGAATTTCACATAAGGTCTTTTCTTCTTCTTCTAATAAAAATGCTAATCAGCTGTCCTCGCTAGATTGCAAGTGTACAGCTGGATGTGTCTGTGTCAACCAATTCAGTTTTTGTTTTTGTATCCCTTGTTCTGATAGTTCTAAATCAGTCTGTTTCTCCCATCTTGTTACTTTTTCTCCTAAATCTGCCCATTTAACACTTTTGTTCTTTGTCAAGCTGACATGTGGCAACCAATTTGATCTATACAATGCAAGGAATTCTTGAGGTAATGAACAGCTAACTACACTGCTCCCCTCAGCACCCAGTACAAAGTATGCAAAACCAATCTAGTTGCACGATTTCTAAACAGTTCTTGCTCATACTCTCTATCAGGTCCTGGTGTGGTACAGTAGTATAGAGTACAGTGTAACAAATGCTGTCAATCACTGTCAATGGAGGGGGCTTTACTGATGGCTACATTCATCAGCTCCTCAGTCACTGCCCCTGGACCAGTCGTGACTAGGTCCTGGCTGTACCAATAAAAGGTTTCACCCTCCGATCACACTACAAAGGTATCCATTTGTCTCTGTGCCTCCATACCTTGTACAGTTGGAACTACTGCTATGCCAAATATCTGCATAAGGTCACTGCCCAATAGGTTTACTGGACACTTTGCAGACACAACTATTTTACTTCTCTGGGTCATACCTGAAACAGGGTCAGTTATTGCTATATCATGGGAAAGTGGTTCCCTCTATAGCTGTCCATTTGCAGCTTTTACTAGTATATAATCAGGTGATTCGGAATGTTCTGGTAACTTGGAGGGGTGTATCAAAGTCCGTGACGCTCCTGAGTCACACAGGAATTTGACTTCCCTTCCCTCTACCAGAAGTGTAACTTCCGGTTTCGTATCCGCTAAGTAGAGCTCTAAGCTCAATAATGCTAAGTCCAAAATTTCACTTTCTTCATCTTCCATATCTATTTGCACTTCCTCTACTCCTTCTATCACATTTACATTTGCTTTTTGTTTCTTACCTTTTCCTGATGATTTCTAACTTTCACTTGACGTATCCTCACTATCATATAGTCAGTCCTCATCTCCTTTATCTTCTGTAATTACCTTTTTGTTTTGCCTACAATCCCTTGCTAGATGCCCTTTTTTCCCGCATTTGAAGCATTCACCTCTCTTTTTTCCTCTCTTCAAAATCTTCTGATCGTTTATCAGACTGTTTGTTTCCCTGGGTATTTTGCTTGCCCTTTTTACCTGACTGTAATACAAATACTTCAGCTCCGTCTTCAGCAGTGAAGACTTGCGCCTTCTTTTTATTTTTACTATTAAAATGTCTCTCAGCATGTCTAGCGTATTCGAGTAAGGTTTGTAGCCTCCCTGTTCGATGATCTATCATATGCTTCGTAATGAAGCTACTAATAGGTGCAATGCAACCTTTCAAAAATGCATTTTTTAATTGTTGTTCATACGAGGAATCATTCGTTTGGTTCTCAGGAACCAACATACCGCTATGATTATTAAAACATTCTAATAATCTAGCATAATATCCATCTATTGTCTCATTTTCCTGTTGTATGCATTGATTAATGCAAGTACAGTCTGCTCTAGGTTTCCATTTCTCAGAGATTCGGTCTGTCAGACCTTTCACTCTGTTGTCTAACTCTGCGTCACTATGTGGGAGTGGCCTAAGTTCTGCATTATGAGGATTCCAGGTGCCACAAATCATGTGCCAATCTGGACCTATAATTTGTCTTACTACTTTTTCTACTTCTTCCCCATTCAAGTGGTAACTTAACCTCATGCCTTGTAAATCTTCTAAAAATTTCGTAAAATTAACTTTCGGATGGGGGATTCCCTCAGTAGCCTTCCGGATATCTTCCGGTGTCCATGGTCTATATACTAAGAGTGTTGGATCCTGCCCTTCCTGTCCTGCCTGAGGATTTGGAACTTCTATAAGTGGGCATATTTCTTCCTCACTCTCATCCTGTAGATTTCTCTCTATTTGGTATGATTCTGTGTCCCTATGTGTTTTACGTGTTCGGGACCTAGTCTCAATAGGATCTCTAACAAATAATTGTGGTTTTGTTAAAACTTCAGGATAACGCGGAGGCGGACCAGCCTGTCCACTCGCTTCATATCCTGAAAAGGGTAAGGGAGGGGGTAAGGGAGGAGGAGGAGGAGCTGTCGCTATTACCAAGTTATTATCCTCTTTGTCTAAAAATAATGTTTTTGAATTTTTAAGCTTCTGTTCTCTATGATTTGCTTCCTCAATCCACCTGTGTGCTTGAGGTATGCCTAGTTGGCGTTGCTTTTCTGCCTGACCTCCTGCATCAGATTTAAGCTGTTTAAGGAGTTTAACTAGTGAAGGTTTATCTAGTTTACCATCAAATTCATATTTATTAACCCATTTCGTATAATACCTAATGTTATCAGAAAGCTGTAATTGCATGTATTTTGCGTCTTCGGTTAGGGCCGGATCTCGCGAGGCTTTAGTGCACTGATTACCCATGTCAAAGAAAATGTTACGTAACCCTTATTTATCACGTGATATCAAGATCTTAGTTCCTGTTTACAGTTTATCTAGAATAACTGTCTACCTTATTCTGTTACCCTGATCTATGACCAAATATACAGTACTTCCTTTTGTCCCTGATCTGCAAAACAAATCTTGACAACAATATACTGTAACCTAGTCCCTGATCTAAAACAGAAAAAATGCAAATTCTTCCTACCTGAGCCTCCGGTATTGAAAATCGTTCAAATTCTGCTCTTCGGCCACAGATCAGAAAGTGGCCAGCCTCTTTACACACGACAATTCAGACGGAGGTCTTTTCACTCAAGAAGAACCATTTCGGTAACTTCTCCTGCGCAGTATTCGACCACCGATACACTCTGATCTGCAGCTTACCAAGGGAATTCCGTCTCGAAAGGACCAAACTGTTAAATGAAATTCAGAATTCAATACACAGGAGGTTCAGATTCAAAAGTTTACTAGTGTACACCAGGAGGCAAAAACCATACAAGTACAGAATTTTGTCTGACATGAAACAGGAAGCACACAATTTCATATAGGTTTAACATTCAAGCTATGCCCACCTTACTGACGTGATATGTCACAGGGCATCTACATCACTTTAGCTTACAATTCTTCATTCATTAAGTTTGCTGATGCTGTACATTTAAAAAAAAAACTTTTCCTTTAGATACAATACAGCCTAGCTATCCAGCTGGTCAGTCATAATGTCTTTCTGTAAAGTTATTTATTCAAGGTTTCATATCAGTTCGAATACAATAGCAGCTTCAGTCTTTTAATGCATGTCTTTGTTCTGTTACATTTTCTCACACAGCTGCGTGATATCTAAGTAACACATATACAAGGCCATCTCATTCCGACAGGAAAGAGCAGAAGATTTCATTATTTCACACATTTAATTTCCTGACCCAGCAGATAATCACTTGTGAAAAGCATAAACATTAAAACTTGCTAAGCTAGCATTCTGTCAGGGTCAGGGATCAGCTTTTGCTTCAAGCCACACTGCAGTTTCAAAACTACTTCACATTTAGACATGAATTAATTTTACTACTATATGATTAATAGAATAAAATGCATTATATACTACTTTGCTTTTAAACTAGCATTTCTCATGCATTCAAATACACATTTTTTCTAACACATTATTATTTTGTTTATTTTCTTGGGTTTATAAAATATTTTTTGGTGAGCCTGGCTTTTATTTTACTTTATTCTATTTTTATCATATGAAACACTAATGAATGTTTTTTGTAACATAAGTCTTTTATGCAATACTAGTTTTTAAGTACAAGTCATTGTCAGGGATAAATGAACTGCAGATTTTGGTTGTACATTAATTGTCAGTGTTGTAATAAGAGACTGTTTTTGATTTCTCTTAGCATTGTGTATTTCCCTTTAAGTAAGAGAGTTCCTAAGCATGTACTTACTTGAATAGGATTGGTAGAATGTGATTTGGAGTGGTATTTCAATGCTGGGCTTGGTTAATGAATTTATTCTGAGGAAGTTTCTTTATTATAAGAAATGAAAGCACTTGATGATTAAATATTTAATTTTCTCCGGGAGTGTACACTTGCCATTTGGAATATATCTTCCCTGTTTATTTGAGCTACACACCACAAGGGTTTTTTGTTGTTCTTGGTTTGTTTTTCCCTCGGTTTCAGTAGTTTGTACAGTATGCAAGATGTACATACATAATTCTGGAGGCAAAACTCTAATTTACAGACAATTATAATAAAAATCTGGTAGTCAGAAACACACAAGATATGTCCACCACACGTAGTATGCACCTCACACATAGACCTGCTTATACTGAGACACTAAACTGCCATCTTTCCAAAGATCTCACAGAATTCACCCTGCAAAAATTATCTTAAACAAACTCAAAAGCACTCGACAGAGACAACATATGACACTGCACATAAAGCCACATGCAGTGTAACCTCAACTACAAAGCTCATAAGTCAAGCCAATACACTACCCAGGACTCTTGTCACAGGGGAAATACTTATGCCCCACTCACTGAGATAAACAACAAGTAAATATGATCAATTGCCTATCTGGGCTAGGATCCATCAAGTTATGCATGCACTCAAGTCATTGCACCACAGGTACCATTATGATTCAATTATAATCGTTGTAGGTGTAAATGACCTGAGATGTATTTTCCCTAATCTATATGAAGTGAGACATTATGGAGTGCTCACACTAGATGCACAGGCTGGTAGGTGCGTGGTATTAAGCAGCATTCTACCTTCACTAAGGATGATACCACAATATTAACAGAAAATGATTGACTTTAACAAGTGGCTTAAGTTTTGTAGTAATTATGTGTGTGGGGGGCACAATATTGATCGGCATGGGAGGTCTTGGTTAACAAACCAAGTTGTTTTGCCAAGGATGGTCTGCACCTGTCCCCTCTAGACTTTCAACTATTGGCTAAAGCATTATCCTCCCCCATATAGCCTTTTTTAGGTAATGCCACATTGACAAACCTTTCAACATAGCCAAATCTATCCAAAGAAATCTAAAGGTGTTATTGTTCAATGCTAGTTGTCTAAACAAGAAACTGCACTTTCTCCAAGACCTCCTCACCATGGAGAAAATCCATTTTGGTGCAGTTACTGAGACATGGTGCAAGGCTTCAGTGCCATTCACACATTAAGACCAGCAACTGCACAGACAGGGACTGAAGGTGGAGGTATCTCAATCACCATCAATAACCAGCATACCTCTAGGTTGGTTAACCAGGATTATGCACTGGAGTTCCTACACATCCCCTACCATACTATACATCACCCTCTATGTCTCATGAAGCCCATAGCTCATAGTTAGACCTATTGGAGACACTCATCATTCAACCAAATTCCATATTCATGGGGGACTTTAATTATCCCTCTATAAACTGGGAATCCTACACAACCCCAAATTTGCAGGCTCAGAGATTCCTAAACTGTGGAAACACAAACATAATGGACCAGTTAGTGCATATGCTTAGCAGAGTTACAAACGTATTAAACCTGGTACTGACAAATCTGGGAGAATGCTGCACCCATCCAGTGTTGTAGCCTCTCTGGTAAGGTAAGACCACAAAGCAGTCTCCTTCAAAATAAGAATCAATTCTATAACCCCAACAAATCCCCTAACATAAACTACTCCAAAGGAACTACCTTTAAGTGATAACTTGTCAAAATTTCAAGTTCCTGCAACCCATACCTCTCAATCTCTTAACGCAAGAAATGTGGACAAATCCTAAAATATTCGAGGGACAAAGGCTCAAATAAAGGGATAGATTTTAAATATTGCCCTTAGAAATTTAAAATGCTAGAATACGTGGATTTATGCTAGCATGCATTTTCTGAAGGATGTAAAGTCTGAAACTTAGATCTTAGTTGTTATTTAGTGACTTCAGTCCTCAGTGATTTGCCAGAAAACCACAGATTTCAGACCAAAAATATGAGGTAAAAATCTGGACATTCTGCAAAAATCTGGACAGTTAAGATGTATGTTCCAAGCCAAGATAACACAGCAGCCTATGTGGAATTATTCAGAGAACTCTGTATGACCATTTCAGTGCTAGCACAGAGGCTGCTGTGTCTACCAGAGGTAAGCTCAAAATTAACTCAAAAAACAAACCACCAAGGTGGAATTCAAAATTAAACAGATTGTACAACAAAAGAAAAAATGTCATAACTGAAATTAGGTAGTGTAACACCAAAATAGATAAAAACTCTCTCGTCAAAATAAAAAAGACAACTTAGAGGACAAATTAAGTCCAAGAAAGCAAATTTTGAGGTAAAGCTAGCATCCCAGGCCATGGACAACTGTAAGCCTTCTTTAGCTATGTCTGAAACCTCAAAGGCAGTACACAACAGTGAGCTGAACTGTTGGTAAATGCGGCCATGTTCATGGAAATGGCATATACAGCAAATCTTCTGGCTGACAAATTCATCTCTAGCTTTACCCCTGTCTCACCATCAGCTGCATGCCAGAAAATATCATATAACATAACACATGATCACATAAATGCTTTCCCGCTGTCCTCCAATTCTTGCTACTTTCCTCTCCTCACTACTTACTATCTCTATTATACAGTACTCAAATACTCCCATACAGGGCCTACTATGTGTAAATTATTACATCTTGTATGATGTGTCTTTTGACTGAATCAGTTAATGTGAGTCTTTTCTCTCAAATACTACCATCCAGAGTCTACTATGTGTAAATTAAGCTTGTTTGGACCAAACCATTGTATGATATATCTTTTTTTGATTGTACATTTACCACTGTACATATTGTTTGATGTGGAGCTTTTCTGCTCGGGTCTCCACTGTAAATGGACCTCATTCCAGTCGGACTTTCCCGGTAAACAAATGTAAAACAAAATAAAAAGAAATAACCCTTCCAACAATCAGTAGGAAGCAGGTCTTAGATGTACTCTCCAAGGCCAAGAATACAGCTTTGACAGGACCTAATGATATTCCAAGATTCTTAAATTGCCAGAAATATGACCTATCAGGACCACTGGGGTCACTATTCAACCATAGCCTTTACAAAAGTTTCATGCTATGCATGGAGGACTGCAACAGTCATCTCTCTTCACAAGGACAGATCAACAACAGATACCAGAAACTATAGTCCTGTTAGTCTGACTAGTCTCATATGCAAAGCCATGGAAAGAGTTATGGAAATGATTAAGGATGACTTAGTAAACCTACAGACACTGGACTCAACTCAGTTTGGTTTCGCCAAAAGCAGGTCATATCTACTGAACCTGGTGGACTTCTTTGAGAGGGTCACCAAGGCAATGGATGGAACAAAATGATGCATACTGCCTACTTTGACCTAGCTAAGCAATTTGATACAATACCCCACTCAGTCATTGTAAATAAAATCACAGAATTAGGGATAATCCCCTGTATAACTCATTGGTAGCCAGCTAGCTCACAGACAAGGCCCAGTTAGTTAGGACTGGAGGGGCACCTCCACAAAGAGGCTAGTCACCAGTGGAGACATCCCAGAGCTCTGTTTTGGGCCTGCTCCTCTTTGGCATCTATTTTATGAAATCCAGGTCAATGTCAAGGACCTCCGGATTACCACATTTACAAATGATTGCAAGCTAGGAGCAGTCATAGAAACCCTCTAAGATACTAACATCTTGCAGGAAGGTCTAACACAGACAGATGGCTGGTACCAAAGCTTAAAACTCAGTGCCAAAAAATACATAGCAGCACCTTTTTGGAAGCTGGCTACTCAGGGATACTACCTCATTGATAAAACACTCCTAAAAGTAGACACAGTAGTCAGGGATTTGGAGACTTCTGTAGATAGTAACCTGGCTTTTGACCAACATATGTCTAAGGTAGTAAGAAAATCATTCTATGTCACTCAATTTATAAGTAAAGGTACGGCATCTAGGTCCAGGGAAGTCACTCTGCCACTGTACTCAGCCCTAATCCATCCCATCACTGAGTGTAACATCCTTTTCAGTATTCACCTGACCAGACACATGCAACAACTGGAGCATCCACATAGTTTCCTCACAAAAAGAATACAGGGCATAAACACAATGTCCTATGGAGATCACCTTAACGCCCTATATCTACACTCCATTTCCTACAGACTGGTGAGTAGTGATTTGTGCCTGGCATACAAGGCATCCTTGGATCCCTCTCTGATGGATCTTTTGCATATCCACAAAACAATAGCACCAGAACTACTAGATTTAAGGATTTAAACTTTGCTTGTGACTTAAATAGGACATGTTGAAGGGACAGGTATGTATCTCAGAGAATCTCTGTTGTCTAGAATAGACTTTCCATCCATGTGAAGCAGAGCCCTTCCCTAACCCTATTTAAATGCAACCTTGACCAAAGGCCAAATGGAAATTCACCCCTGCTCTGACATCTATATCTCTGATGGACAGAGACAGCATTAAATCATGCTCCCTTAAAATAATGCACAATAACTCATGGGATATACTTGGGTTACATTGACATAGGTGATAGTGTTGTTACCTCACAGCAAGAGGTTTCCTGTTACGATTCTCAGCAGGGTTGCCTTCTGTGCCATGTCTGCATGTCTGCCCTGTATTTACATGTATTTCCTCCAGGTGCTCCTGTTTACTCCCACATTCTAAAAATGTGTAGTAGTTTTGAAGATGGCGTTGGTCTAATATACAAATCTGTAGGCCTGAAAACACCCTCAAAAGCCGGTGCCTGCGCAGCAGCTACGGACCCATCTAAGGTAGAGACATCTGCGGGTTCCATAACTGAAGCATCTTGCGGCATACCAGACTCCGAATGGGTCCTAGTAGAGGCCTGCAAATCAGAAGTACCGGGTATCAGGGGCTGCGAAAGCGCCTCACTGAGTACGGCGAACTGGCTTAGGTGAAGCGTCATCATCAATTTTGGACCTCGATGGTCTGTATCTGTCTTTTTCTCTGCGTCTTTTAGGTATTCTGGTAGTCGGAATGATAACCAACAACATTTCTGGATAATTAAATCTTGAGCCAAAATATTTAAAAGCAAAAATATACGGACGTTTAATTGTGCGTTGATTAAATTTAGCACAAAACTGACAGCAAGGCACATTGTGGTCAGGGCCTACACAAGGAATACAGTACAAATTAAAATCCTTATGAGGTATTTGCTTCCCACATGTAATGCAATTATTAACTTTTACTGACATCAGTAAGGAGCAAGAAAAACTTTCCCCAATGGGGTACTTAGCTTTTAGTTGAAGACGTCAGTTCTGAAACTCGAAAATGAAAATTTCAGGAGTCGGCCGACTGGCACTTGCGAACTTCTTCTGCTTCAGGCACTGCGTGGCAAGAAAGACTTATGTAATGGCATCGGCTGTGTGTTTTGTGCCCATGATGACCTGAAGTCATGGAAGAGGGGACAGTGGCCGACGCAGGACCCGGGACTTTGTTGGTCGGGCTGACTGCGGACAACCTGCCAGCAGATTGCCCGAGTCTAATGACTGCAACAGTGAAACATGAAGAACATCTACCTATCTATAACAAACAAAACTCCTCATTAGCTCTTTTCAAGAAAAATCTTGATGAATGGATGGGAAATAGGAAATTCACCCCAGGGATCACCTCTGTGCTCTGCTCAACAGGAGCACAGGAAAATATTTTTTTTGGGTGGCGAAAGCCAGGGTACCTTTTTGGCTAGGCTTATATAGGCCCTAGGGCCAACAGCCTAGTACCTACCTATGAACCTCTGAACCTAAGGTAGCTTGAACACTATAAATTGGTTACAGATGTGAGTGTGCATTCAAGTGACAGGATTAGCCACACGGTGGTGTGAACCTTGGCTCTAGATGATTGTCACTGTTGACGTGACACCCTGACCCCATGTGCAAAAATAGGAAAAAGGGGTTGTGAATGTATGGACGGATAGATGGATATTTTTATAAAGAGTCATGTAGTTGTTAGCCTAGTATACACCTATGAGCCTTTGAATTCTCTAAACCATCAGACATAATTAAGAGCAATTTGTTATACTTAGGAGTGAAACTTGTCCTACAGTCAGTGCATGCACCATTCAGCACATAAGGTAACTGAAATGAGACAAGAAGTTGTAGAGTCATCTACCTGTTCTCATTTATTGGCAATATAATGAACAGCATAAAGAAAATTAGAAAATGGAAGAAGCATATGTGGATCAGCATGCTTTTCATATTGGCATTTCTATAATGGGATGTTCACCATAACTTGCCACCCTTATGTTGTGTACAAGTAGCCTTGGGCCACTAATTGCCTATAAATGCAGGAATATATCTGACTCACAAGTTTGGAGATCTTAACCGCTAAACATAAGGAACTAATTATAGGTTCATAGGTTTATACTAGGCTTTCTGCCCTGGGGCATTTATAAGCCTAGCCCGATTGTGTTTGGCTTACGCCACCCCTTGATTTGAGTATACTGTTCCCTTTTTAAAGTTTAGTTTACTGTGCCTCTGTCTAATAGTGACACGGAAGTAATCCCCGGGACAAACCTACGATCCCCCATCCACTCATCAAGATTCTTCTTGAAGAGAGTCAGTGAGGTGCTCTGCCTAACATGAACTGGAATTCTATTCCAGAGCGAAGGGAGCCTCTGGGTTATGAATCTGTCCCTCCAGCATGTTCTATTTATTTCTGTACTGAGGTTCAAGTCCCTCGAGCGCGTGGCTCTAAGGGATTTAGATTTACTGAGGTGGAGCATGTCCATTAATTCTGGGTTGGACATAGCTTTATATGTCAGGCATAGATCACCTCGAATTAGGCAGTATGCAACTGAGTAGAGCTGGAGTTTTTTTAATCGAGCAGCATATGGCATCTGTTTGAGTCCCTTGATCCTCCTGGTGAGGTACTTTTGGGGTCTTTCCAATTGCTGCAGGTGTCGGGCAAGGTACATCCCAAAGGGGGCATTGTATTCTATGATGAGCCTGATGAGGAATGAATAAAGGGGCATGATTACCTCTCTTGATCTAGATGTGAATCCTTTCATGATGAGGTGGGCTACGTAGAAGGTCTTTCTATCCACTTTGGCAATGTGGTTGTCAAAGGAGAGATTGCTATCAACTTTGGTCCCCAGATCCCTAATTATTTTCTCTGTACTTAATGGGTTACCACCTATGTGGTAATTTATGGGCACATTATTTTTGCCAAAGGGTATGACTATACACTTTTTGGCATTTAGCTTTAGACCATGGCTCTGGCACCAGTTATCCATCTTTGCGAGACCTTTTTGAAGGATGTTTGTGTCAGATGGAGAGTCGATTATGGCACCCACTTTGCAGTCATCTGCGAACTTGGTGAGCCATAGTCCTCCCACGTTGGCCTGTACCTCAGAAAAGTAAATACCGAACAAGAGAGGTCCCAGGACAGAACCTTGTGGGACGCCACTTGTGACCGGTTTCGAGTCTGACATGGCTCCAGCAACTCTGACTCTGTGGGTTCTGTCTTTGAGCCAGTTTACAACCCATCTTGTGACATAGGGGTTTATATTTAGGTTGGATAGCTTATCTATGATGGCCAAGTGGGGTATTGTGTCAAATGCCTTTGCAAGATCCAGATAGGCTGTGTGGACTACCTTCCCTTCATCTATGGCCTTGGTGACTGTTTCGAAGAAGTCAACCAGGTTCAAGAGGCAGGATCTGCCCTTGCCGAAGCCAAATTGGGTAGGATCTAGTGTCTGTAGGTCTCCAATGTCTTTGTTTATGAGTTCCATGATGATCCTCTCCATAGCCTTGCAGACTAGGTTAGTCAGGCTTATGGGTCGATAGTTTCCAGGGTCCGCAGAGGCGCCACCTTTGTGGAGTGGGACCACTGTTGCTGTACGCCATTCTTTGGGCACATATCCTGTAGTGAGGCTGAGATTGTACAGCAGTTTTACTTGAGGGATTAGTTCTTCTTGGAGTTCATGTAGGACGCAACCCGGGACGTCATCTGGTCCCATGGAAGCAGTGTTTTTTGCTTTGGGGAGGGCGGCCTTCACCTGAGCATCAGAGATGTTTGGAAGGCTGCACTCTGCCAGAATAGATACTTGCTCTTTTGGGGGGGGGGGGTGGAGAAGTTTGCACTGAACCTGTCTGCCAGGATATTGGCGATGTCTGTGGGTTCAGTGTATTTTTTGTTGCTTAGAATCAACTCAGAACAAGTCTGGGAGTTGCATCCCAGGTTCCTAACATAACTGAAAAAAGCCTTATGATTGTCTTTGGTGTCCTGTGCAATTTTTCTCACGAAGCTGGCCTTGGAGGATTTTATGAGGGATCGTAATTTTTTTCTAGTACTGATCAGAGATGCCTTCCCTTTTAGGGATTTTGCTCTATCATGTAGTAGCTTCCTCCTTCTGTTGTACAGTTTATTTATAGCTGGGGTCCACCAGACTGGACGTCTGCCTTTGGATGATTGGGTCTTGATTTTGTTTGGGATAGCATGATCCATGCATTCCTGGAGATGTCCGTAGAATGCGTTTATATAGGATTCTGCAGTTTGGGCCGTAGTTTCCACTGGCCCTGGGGCCTTGAAGGATTCCACTTCGGTTTTGAGAAGTGAGAAGTTTGCTTTTGAGAAGTTTTTCACTGTGGTTTTCTGAGCTGGGGGTGGGGTCGGGATGTGGATATCCAGTGAAATTAATTTATGGTCTGATCTTACCAATGAGGGATATACTTCTGGTATGGAGCATAGGGTCCCCATGTTGGTAATGATCAGGTCTAGTATGTTGTCCCCTCTTTTGGGAGTGGTGACTAGTTGTTCCATAGCATTTGAGTTTATAATTTCCAGGAACCTTTAGGCTAAGGTGCTGCGGCTTGAGTAATGCTCCCAGTCTATATTTGGGTAGTTGAAGTCGCCCAATATAATGGTGTTTGGAGAGATCTTCATGTTCTCCAATGTTTTCAGGGAAGCCGAGTGGGATTCCTGACTTTGAGAGGGTGGTCTGTAGGATGCTATAAACTGAAAAGCAGTCTTGCCCACTGTGATTTGCACATGGATGGTCTCCGATACTTTGTGCAATGCCACTAACCTGGAGGTGTGGATATCCTTGATAAATATGGAAACTCCCCCTCCTTTTGTGGTTCGGTCTGGGTTTTGGGGCCGAAAAGCATGATATGAGGTATAACCTGTTAGTGCTGGGGTACTCTCTGGAGCCTTGAACCAGGTTTCTGTCACTGCACAGATATCGATGTTCTCCATACTGAGGTAAGCTTTGAGTGCATGCATCTTGAGGTTAAGACTTCTGGCATTTAGCAGCATTACCCTTAGTGTCTTGCTCCTTGTGCTGTCTATGGAGGTGGGTTTGACTTTTCAGCCTTGCCTAAAAAAGGCAGTATGGGGGGTGGCAAGAGCCTTTGCCAATATCCGAAAGCCCAGGGGTGACAGGTGCAAGCCATCCCTAGCGAAGCAACATGGCTTGTCGAGCATGTCATCCCAGGCTGACAGACACTGGATCCCCTTTGAATGATACCAAAATTTTAGCCAATTGTTAAAATCGATCATTTTGTCTTTATACTGTGCCATCATTCTAGGTGAGGGTAAGATGCTGCTCAAGGTCAGGGTCATACCGGCCTGGGCTACATGATCAGAGAGATGAAAATACACACACACACACACACACACAATATATATATATATATATATATATATATATATATATATATATATATATATATATATATATATATATATAGATTTACTTCTGTCAAAAAATCACTTTTTCGAAAGTCGAGCCCACTTTAGCGAAAGTGCACTTAAACGAAAGTGCACTTTCGTGAGAGCTGATTCGCCGAATTGGGAAAAAAAAAATAAACAGTAAAAACACATTTTTGCAGGGGGAAAGCCCCCCTGCACCCCCCACACTACTTAAATATACTAACTTTGAGATTGCACTACAGTGGGGAAAAGGATATATTTCCTTATCCCCACTGTACCGTGCTTCGGTGATTCAGCTTTCGTTTAAGTGCACTTTCGCTAAAGCAGGCTTGACTTTCTGTTTTTTGAAAAAGTGATTTTTCGACAAACAGGAGTAGACCATATATATATATATATATATATATATATATATATATATATATATATATATATATATATATATATATATATATACACACACATATACATACTTGTAGACATACACACACATAGAGAGAGAGAGAGAGTAAGAGAGAGACAGATGCTGGGTTAAGGATTAAATTTATGGGCATATATCCCATCTGGTGTAAGGTGGAAAATCTATACTTCACGGATCAAAATTAGGGCGCAGACTGTGTAATATGTAAATATTATTGACAGTCCTAGTGGTAAGAAAGTAATAATTAAAAATATCCCTAGTATACACACAATGGCAGTCATACTATTATTGTGGGAATACACAACTAAATTTATTTATGTATGTATGTATAACTTTTTTTGACTGGGGTAGTCCAACTGAGCTACGGTAGTCCATTTTCATCAGATGACTAGTGAGAGAAGCTCCAGCTACAAAATAGGGCAGTTTTATACGGGTCTATATTATAACATCAAAGTTCTCTAACATCGAATGTTATTATATCGAACCCGTAATGTCGAACGCTGAAAACAGCGAAGGTGCAGGACATCAAATTCTTTCGCAGGGACAGAATTTGGTGGGCTGTTGCTGTGGCTTTGCTGTTTTCAGCATTCGATATGTTGGAGCGTTATGGGTCAGGTTCAGGTAAGTGTGCGATTCTGTGTAGGTTAGGGTTGGGGGGCGGGTTAGGTGAGTTAGGGTTAGGGCATGGGTCAGGGAAAAAATTCACTATTCTGACTGTTCGATGTTTTCACACTTCTGTGTTTAGGGTTCAATATAATAACATTCGATGTTAGAGAACTTCGATGTTATGATATAGACCTGTTTTATACAACAGAGAAAAATGTAAGCTTAACATTATAATATGGACATACAATGACTGAAATGCAGCTGTACTAGAGAAAATTTGCAATTGGTAAACTATAAAGTTATTACATATTAATACAAGACAAAGTGACAGTTGATCTGCTGTGGCGACCCCTAATGGGGGCAGCCAAAAGGAGAAAAAGAAGAAGACAAGAAAAAGTGACATATACAATGAGGTTTAAAATGTAAATGGGAAATAAGAGATGAAGGATGTGTGGGAGATATAAATAGAAAGCCAGAGAGGAGGTGATGTGAGAGTAGGTGAGGAAAGATGAGTTGTATGTATATTTGTTAGGAGATATACAGAAAAAGAAAGTTGTGTTTAAGCTGAGGTATATGTAGAATGTAATACGTATAAAATGGAATTTAATTTAAGGAAATAACAGGTAAAATGAGAACATACTATAAAAAATGCACTGATACAAAGTCATAAAATATTGCTAGTGTGAAACACAAATCTTCCTCATTAATGTCATCTGACTGTCTGTGCGTTAAAAGGGAACAGACTAAGAAAGATCCAGGAACAGAAACATAGCTGGCTCAACCAGTACCCTGTACCAGCACCATGATCCAGCACCCATCCCTTTAGCTCTTCAAGTGAAGAGCAAAAAAGGTGGCCTGATAAAGAACATGTCACCCTCCTTCCTGCCCGCCTTTCAAGTCCCATTTCTGTGCCCTGTCCTCAACCCTCCTCCATTTTATTAAAAACATTTATAATAATAATTTCTTCTTCTTAAAAAATATAGCAAACAGTTGTTACAGTTTACACCCTGTGTTCATAGAATGCTATGATGCGCAAGTTTTACTCAAAAAAATCTTCTTAAAAAATATTTCCTACAAGTGTAGCAAACAGTTCCTACAGCTTTTAACCTGCCTATATAGAACACTACAGTGCTCAGGTTTTAGGTAAAAAAAAAAGTTATTATATTTACTTTAACCTGTAGCAAACTGCTTGCTATACTTTAGACCATACACAGAGTGTTGCAGCACTCAGGTTTGACCACAAATCCATTTTTATTAAAAGCCAGTAAGCTGCGGTGGTGCAGCGGTAGCATTGTCCCTCACAGCAAGAGGTACTCCAGTTCGATTATTGGCTGGAACACCTTCTGTGTAGAGTCTGCATGTCCTCCCCGTGGTTAAGTGGCATTCAAAAGATATGTGTGAATGGGCATGCCTTCCTTGAAGGTTGGGCTTCGGCTTGGCAACTCAACACCATAAAAATCTGCTGCCAATCATTAGCGGACCGGAGTTCTGCTGTGGTGACCTCTAACCGGGAAAAGCAGAAAGAAGAAGAAGATTGCATTAGAGATCAAGATTGGCTAATCGCACCTCCCAAACACTTGGCACTTGGGGCAGTTGCCCCTCTCACCCTGCTCTAGCCACACTACTACCCAGGAATATGTGTTGACCTTGAGCTAATCTTCTTACTGTGCACACAAACGTAGTCAGACAAATGTGGAAAATGATGGTTTGACCTTTTATTTTTATTCATGTTTTAACCAGTACAGACCACTGGACACATGTTCTTTTTCTAGAATGATCCAGTCTGGTTAAGCAAGAGGTAGAGTTGGAATAAATCAAGCACTGTATCTGTTTTTTAAACATCTTTATTAAACATGACAATTTTTAAAAAGTGGCATATGTACACATGCAGTAATAGAAAAGAAAACAAACCACAATTAAATTTATTTTGCTATTTTAATGTAGTGTACATATATATATATATATATATATATGTATATATATATATATATATATATATATATATATATATATATATATATATATGTGTGTGTGTGTTTGTGTGTGTGTGTATATATATATATATATTTATATGTGTGTGTGTGTGTGTGTGTCTATATATATATATATATATATATATATATATATATATATATGGTTCTACCTGACCAGAAGACAGAGAGTGGCAGAACATCGACAATGCAGAAGACCGACAGGATGCCGACATGGGGAAGGCTGTGTGGGACGTTAGGTCTGTGGGGATAGGGGTGGGTTAAGTGAGTTAGGGTTAGGGGATAGGGGTGGGTTAAGTGAGTTAGGGTTAGGATAGGGGTGGGTTAAGTGAGTTAGGGTTAGGGGCGATAGGGGTGGGTTAAGTGAGTTAGGGTTAGGGAGGCGATAGGGTTAAGTGAGTTAGGGTTAGGGACCTTAGGTTAGTGTGGGCTTGTGGGATTTTGGTGTGCTTGTGTTGTGTGTGTGGTTTGTGGAATGGGGATGTGTTTTGTTTTAATAATTGTTATTGTGGTGTGTGCAGTGTATGGGGTTTCGTGTTTGTGTTATTTCGTTGTCGGTTATGTGTGGTTTATGGACTGTCGAATATGTGGTGTCGGTGATGTGGTTGTCGGTGTTGTGTGGTTTCGGCTATGTCAGGTAGAACCATATATATATATATATATATACATATATTTGCAAACACAAGGTGCAGGGTTTGAGTCTCACAAGGGATAATTGGCTAAGCTTAAAATGGCTCACAAGGGCAGTTAGCTTAGTATGAATCTATTTATATGTATATATTTATTACCATTTACTCCAACATTATGCAAATTGCTGAATTCCTGTCTTCCTTTAAATTTCACTCCACCTCCTTCTATTGAACATTATCCTGTATGCATTGTTCACATAAATTCTATTTATTTTTATGTAATTTGCTCATTCCCTTTGCTAAAGATCCCACCTCTATTTTTTATCACATTTACTATAGTAAGTATTTCAGCTACAGTCAACCTAGACCTGGATTTCCATTTTCTAGTAAATGCTTTTTTGGCAGTCAGTAGCATTAAACTTAAAAACAGCATATTATGACTGGGTAATTCAGATCCTGTATCTTATGTCAAAATAATTATTTCCTTAGCTACAGCCATTTTCTCCCAGGGAACTTTTCCTCAGGTAGATTGCAAATACTAGAGGTGTGATGGCAAACACTGTATCACTGACTGCAGGAAATAGCCTGTTAGCACCTCAAAACCTTAAGCTTCTGTGCTAATTCCAAACTTATCCTTATTTTACATGCTTCCTTTACTGAACTGTTATGTTTGCTAATGATGAAAAAGTATAGACTTGGTCTGGACAACAATGACATGATCAATATGTGGAATATTTTGGAATGCAGGGACTTGCATATAAAGAAATATTGTTGGAAATGTTGGGAGAGTTACTGTATGCTTATTTACTGTGTAGAGCAGGGAGGAATAAATATCTTATGAAGTATGCAGGAGTATCAGTCATACATTTATTATTTAATCTCTGACACAGTGGGCTGAATACGACAATACCAAGGACGACCACTAAGAGATTAATAAAAGCAATGGCCAGATGGGAGAGTGGATGGCATATTGAAATGGGTCTGTATACAGTTAAGAATACAGAATATATTGATAATATTTATATCCAGGATGGACAAATTAACAAAAAAAAAAAATATATATATATATATATATATATATATATATATATATATATATATATATATATTATAGTATAGAGGACTATGGATTCTGTTTATGGCAAAACAAAAAATAAATTTGAAGGGGTGTCTATTACCAATATTTCTCAACCTTTTTCTGTAATAGGTACTGTATTTCCTTAATACATAATAATTGTACGTCATATGATGCAGTATTGAAAGGAGTGAAACATCTCTTAGTAATTACAGGCTATATTTAATTTTTGTTTTAAGGCAATGTGTTTTCCTTTGTTGTGTGCAGTTTGTGATCTCTGTTTAATCCACTGTACTGTAACGTGTCACAGATTTGCACTGTTGCAATTCTTCCATTAAAACTGCACCCAATGGTCACATTTAAGGAATGATTGCATAATTTTAATGTTGCCATGATACAGAAAAAAATATTAGATGAGTAACATGTTTCTAAGTAGAAAGTCGGATGTTTTTCATTTAATTATTAGCCTATATACATAATCTAGCTTTTTAAATACATAAATGTTATAATAAAAATGCCTAATAAAATGTAATCATCTTGCTTAGATTATACATGGCAAAATCCTTAAAACTGCATGCATACTTGTTAGGCTGTGATATAAACCTATATTTTAATTTGCCATATTAAGTTATCTATTTTTAAAATACAAGGTTTCATTATGTGAGAAAGTAAAGCTTTAATTAAAATGTCAAGTAATGCAAATGACTTGTTTTCCCTTTACTAAAATAAATAAAGGCTCACTTTTATGGTTCCCTATTAGAGGTCTGCAATCCCAAATACTTCAAAAAACAAACCATGATTTACACAGAAAGCAACATATTCAAGAACTTGTTTTTACTCCTTTAAAATATATTTTGCAGGAGCTGCACCATTCACATTGGTGGAGAGGGGGGGATATTCCCCCATACCCCTGCCACTTATGCTTGCATCGAGATTGCTATACTGGGGAAAAGAGGAATACTCCAAAGCACCACAACCTCTGTTAATATATATTCCCTTCATTCATACTTTCATTTCTGCTATTCCAAGGATCACAGCAGTGTTCAATGACTTTCAACAGACATTCCAATTTTATTTGTTTTGAGTTGTGTTGATGTGTTTCAGTATACATCCACACACTGAGGTCTGTGCATGTTTGTGGACAGGGAAGAGGAAAAGAGAAGCTGGGGCACTGAGTCAAACATTTTTATTCCATATTTTAATATAACCCCCCCCCCTCATTTGTTCCATGAATTAAAAACATTGATATATAAAAAACGTGTATAAAAAGAACATAGCAGCAGGCAACGCTGATAAACATACCCAAGCTGAAAAAACATTAGCTTTTAACTTTTGAAGTTTGATTATTGTTTCATATACATATGTTTTTTATATATCAACGTTTTTAATTCATTGAACAAATTTTTATAGTATTTTTATATGTTCACTCAAACTTTTCAACCAATTTTGTTGTTTGTGGAACCTAGTGGATATGTTTAAATTTGGCTAGGTATTATACACATTGTTAAATGGATTCTTTAATTTGTTTTAGATGAAATGATTTGCACTAAGCACTTTTTTTAAGGGTGGTTCACCTAATGTTATTTTATGGCTGATGATTGGCTTATCAATTAACTGTTTGTAAAAACATTTTTTCACTATTTATTCTGTTGTAGTTAGAGGTTTCTTTGACTCTGATGAAGTCAATTACTGGCGAAAGCATTTAGTCGAAGGAACATTTTGTTGTCAATAAAGCTGGTGTGTTCCAGGTTATTGTTGGGATCATTCCATTATTTTCCAACTGCTGTTCCATAAGCTTTCTGGATACCATAAACCTCCATCTACTGTTTTGGGTAGATCTGCCAACCCAAATAAAGTCAATAATGGCTTTCTGACTTTCTTGGATGGCGGTGTGGTGCAGTGGTTGCATTGTCACCTTACAGCAAAAGGTTCTCCGGTTCAATTCCTGACTGGGGTGTCTTCTGTATGGAGTCTGCATGTCCTCCCTGCATTCATGTGGGCTTTCTCTGGGTGCTCCGGTTTCCTCCCACATTACAAAGGCATGTGATTGGAGCATTTCTCCCTGACCTCTGCTGAAATTTGGCTCATTTCAAGTTGCACTTTCCCAGTAAATAAAAGGAAAAAATTGATAAAGGGGGAAAGAGCACATATGAGAGGTGTCACAAGACTTATGAAATCTTCTGTAGTATAAACATAGTTGCTGTTGAGTCTTGCTCATAAACATTAGCTTCAATGTTTTGAAGGGGGGCAATTTCCTTGGAATGCTGTCTCATTTAGGCTGGGTGCTTGCTCTCACCAAGCATAAATATTTAGATTTATTCACACAAATGCACCTTATGGGTGGAATTTAAACTGGCTGTGTGAAAAGAACAGGTTACATTCAACCACAGCACAGCTGGCCAACCCTCCCCTTACAAAATAAAGGATAAATTTATTCCAGTTTATTAACACAAATAATCACTTGCCAGCCTTAATTGCACATTTAAGTTGAGCAAACGAAAGGGCAAGTAACTTTAACAGCAAAAAATAGAGTGAGTACTGAGTAAGCTCCAGCAACAACATCAGCAGAAATATCAAGAAAAAAGAAGTTGCAGAGTTCCACGGCAAGAGTACAAGACTTTAACAGAGTACGAAATAACAAAAGTGGGCACTTTCATGATCTCCAGATTGCTTCATCAGACTGTTACAAAATGACACAACTGCAATGCATTATATATAGAGAAGAATCATTTGATCATTAACACATTAAAAATAATTAGTGCATTCTATTAGACTAAGGGCATGTAGCATCCGTGGTGGTGCAGCGGTAGCGTTATTGCCTCACAGCAAGAGGTTCTCCCATTCAATTCTCAGCTGGAGTGCAGGGAGTGACTTTTGTGTGGAGTCTGCATGTCCTCCCCATGGTTGGGAGGGCATTCGAAAGACATGCGTAAATGGGTGTGCCTTCGTTGAAGGTTGGATGTCGAGCTGGCACTTCGGCGTTCGTGAAAATCTACTGCCAATCATTAGTGGACCGGAGTTCTGCTGTGGCGACCCTAAACCAGGAAAAGCTGAAGGACAAACAAACAAACAAACATTAGACTGAGGGCATTTCAATAAAATACATATAAAGCATAAATGTTAAAAGACTTTCAGTGCTTCAATGCCCATGCCTTAAGGAAGGGTTTGAGGGACACTGCATCATTAATGCCTGGGGGTTTATCTGCATTTAATTTAATTATCCATTTTTGTTCAAGTTCTTCTGTCTTATTAATCAAATATCCCCCTCTTGGTCCTTCATTAATAACTTCTAACACGAAAAATGTAAAAACATGATGTATACCTCCTTCTCAACATGTTTAGCAAAGGCATTGGTTTCTTTAGCAGCTACAATGTCTCTCATTTGCTCTAATACATGTTCTTTTAACATCCTATTTGTTTTACTTATATAATAGGCCTTACATATTTGACAGAAACTAAAATATACAAGATTTTACGTTCTACAGTCTGCATAAAAACATGCATCTATTTTAATTTTTTTCTCAGGATGAACAAATGTAGTGCATGAAAAAATATATCTACAAGCTGTGCATCTCCTGCATTTTTTTCTCAGGATGAACAAATGCAGTGCATGAAAAAATATATCTACAAGCTGTGCATCTCCTGCATTGATAGGTCCCTTTTCTCTGTGATGAAACTTCATATCTAGTACTAGATGGTTTATAGCATAGCTGCCTTTATAAAAAATTCTTATTAATAAAAGAAAAATGTGGTATGGGGTCTATTACTCCATTTAATTCCTTTAATGTAGTTAAAATATTCCATTTTTTTTAAATGCTGCAAAATACATTTATATCACTAGTAAAAGAAATAGGGAACCGTAATTTAACTTTATTGTCATTTCTATTCCCTGACTGTTGGTCTACTATTGGTTCTATAGGGTCGGCCCTTCATTCTTCTTTCACTTAGTGCATAATTTGCACTAGTATCCACTTCTAATTTAGAATAGCCTCTGCTAAGAAAATCATCTTTCAACATTTCAGTTGTTTGCATAAGATCTTCATCAAAATTGTGTAGTCTCATACTCCTTAGCATCTGTCCTTTAACCACATTTCTACTTACATGCCTTGGGTGCATACTATTTTTATGTAGTAGACAGTTCTTTCTTGTTGGTTTTTTATAGAAGCATGTCCCTATGCTATTCATCTCTGACTTTTTAACCATAACATCTAAAAATTCAATGTTCTCATGTGAGTATTTATAGGTAAACTTTAAAAATGTAGTTGTATGCAAGTAATCAATAAATTCAATCAATTCTTTTTCTGTTTTACCCCATAAAATAAAGAGGTCATCAACAAAACATGCTTACTATGTTCATGCCCTTGTAATAAAAAAAATATTCTCCCATTGCACTAGTGCCAGATTGGCATAGTTGTTGGCACAGGCAGTGCCCATCGTAACGCCAATCTTCTGTAGATAGTAGTTGTCACAAAAATTAAAAACATTATTCTCTAAAACTATCTCCAGTAATCCACATATTAACTCAATTTTGCCATTAGAAAATAATTGCTTAATTCTTAGAAGTTCTCTAATGTTCTCAATACCCCATTGGTTCGGGATAACTGTGAAAACAGAAGAAATATCTAGTGTAACTAGCATGAACTGTTGATGCAAATTAGCTGTCTGTACATATAATTTTTGTAAACAAGTTTTGGCATCCTTTAAAACTGAATTGCATGTGTCTAAAACAGGATGTAGATTCTTTTCAATAAAGATAGACTGTGATTCAGTAGCCCAGCCCTTACTAGAGACAATAGGTCTCATGGGGGGGCAAATTAGATTTTTGTGGATTTTTGGGAGCCCATATATAATGGGAATAATTGGATGTTCTATTTTAAAATACTTAAATAATTCTTCAGAAATCATATGTGTCATTAACATGTCAAACAGAAAGAATTCAATTCTATCTCTCCCTTCAATACAGTTCTAGTTATTTGTATATATGTCTCATTATCAGACAATAAGTTCAACATTTGTTCAACATAAAAGACTTTATCCATAACAATGATACCCCCACCTTTGTTTGCTGGTCGAATTTCAGTAGAATTTAAACTACGTAATTCTGACAGTGCACACATTTCATCTTTGCTCAAGTTATAAAAATATTGTGGTCTATCACGAATCTCTTTCTCACACACTGATACAAATGAATCTACCATAGGATGTGTTTTAGATATAAAACAGCTAGGCTTTCTAAAACAACCAGTCCTAGTACCAGTATCTGCACTTATGCCTATTGTATTGGGAAATAGCATTTTAAGAGTTAGTGTTCTCCCAAAAAGTTTTAATTCCTTTAATATTTCTACCATTTCTGTTCTTTGAGCTGGAATAAAAGACAGGCCTCTATTTAAAATGGCTATTGCATATCTGTTAATTGTAGTGAAGAAAGGTTAACTATCAACCCTTTTGAATCCGTCTGCGTGTATTCATTCCTATTTGCCCCGGTACTGAAGTTTGTATTTGCTGTACTGGTACTCTCCATCCTCTGCTCCTTGATCTGTTCTTGATGGGAAGAGCTGTGTTCAGGGTAAATTGCTTGATAGTAGTCCCGTTTATTTCCCTTAATTGCATAGAAAAAGGAGGCCTACAGCCGTTATCAGAGTCATTAGCTGTATTATTTTTAAAACCATGGAATAAATCTTTCTCCATGAGTGTTTTATTGAGTGGTTGTTCAATCGTAACTGTTAGTGTAGGCTTTTCCATTTTAGGATATTTCGTTTCCTGTATGGGCAGGTCCTCTGTTTATTGATCAATGTACGGCTTCACTCATATCCTGTGGTTGGTCTAGAGGTCGATTCTTATTGGTAGGGGGTGGTTTTGACCAAGAAAACACCTCCTCCATTTTAAAATCATTCATATCCCATTGTAGTTTTTTAGTTTTAATATTCTGCAACCTCTTTTCATACTGTAAGATGGTTTCATGTAAGTTATCCATTTTATCATCCACAGCATCCATAGAAAAGGTAGCATAAAGTTCGTCTTGCAGATTATTAAGTTTAGCTGCTAGCTCCCTTTCTTGTGGTAGAAAAAAATCTACCTGCAGATGCATATAGTCATAACTGAGCTGTAGATTTAGTTGTTGCCATTTCTTTAGCAATTCAGGGAACTGGTCGCCATAAGTGGGCATAGTTAATACCCTCAAACCTCTCTGTACTGTCTTGTATCTGTGAGACACTTCCATGTGGAATCTTTGCCAGTGGAGTCTTTTGAATTTGTAAAGTTTGTTTTCAATATTCTGTAATTTATCACGGAATGCCATATCTGTCTCTTCATTTACCTCAGCTGGATAACCTCCTGAAAACATCATGTTTTTAAATTTTTCATGTTAGAAGTTATTAATGAAGGACCAAGAGGGGGAGATTTGATTAATAAGGCAGAAGAACTTGAACAAAAATGGATAATTAAATGCAGATAAACCCCAAGGCATTAATGATGCAGTGTCCCTCAAACCCTTCCTTAAGGCACGGGCATTGAAGCACTGAAAGTCTTTTAACATTTATGCTTTGCATGCATTTTATTGACATGCCCTTAGTCTAATAGAATGCACTAATTATTTTTAATGTGTTAATGATCAAATGTTTTAAATGTTAATGACACATATGATTTCTGAAGAATTATTTATGTATTTTAAAATAGAACATCCGATTATTCCCATTATATATGGGCTCCCAAAAATCTAAAAAAATCCAATTTTCCCCCCATGAGACCTACTGTCTCTAGTAAGGGCTGGGCTACTGAATCACAGTCTATCTTTATTGAAAAGAATCTACATCATGTTTTAGACACATGCAATTCAGTTTTAAAAGATACCAAAATTTGTTTACAAAAATTATATGTACAGACAGCTAATTTACATCAACAGTTCATGCTAGTTACACTAGATATTTCTTCTGTTTTCACAGTTATCCCAAACCAATGGGGTATTGAGAACATTAGAGAACTTCTAAGAATTAAGCAATTATTTTCTAATGACAAAATTGAGTTAATATGTGGATTACTGGAGATAGTTTTAGAGAATAATGTTTTTAATTTTTGTGACAACTACTATCTACAGAAGACTGGCGTTACGATGGGCACTGCCTGTGCCAACAACTATGCCAATCTGGCACTAGTGCAATGGGAGAATATTTTTTTTATTACAAGGGCATGAACATAGTAAGCATGTGATATGGTATACATGTTTTGTTGATGACCTCTTTATTTTATGGGGTAAAATAGAAAAAGAATTGATTGAATTTATTGATTACTTACATACAACTACATTTTTAATGTTTACCTATAAATACTCACATGAGAACATTGAATTTTTAGATGTTATGGTTAAAAAGTCAGAGATGAATAGCATAGGGACATGCCTGTATAGAAAACCAACAAGAAAGAACTGTCTACTACATAAAAATAGTATGCACCCCAGGCATGTAAGTAGAAATGTGCTTAAAGGACAGATGCTAAGGAGTATGAGACTACACAATTTTGATGAAGATCTTATGCAAACAACTGAAATGTTGAAAGATGATTTTCTTAGCAGAGGCTATTCTAAATTAGAAGTGGATACTAGTGCAAATTATGCACTAAGCGAAAGAAGAATGAAGGGCCAACCTAATTTCTCAGAACTAATAGTAGACCAAAAGTCAGGGAATAGAAATGACAATGAGGTTAAATTACGGTTCCCTATTTCTTTTACTAGTGATATAAATATATTTTGTAGCATTTTTTAGAAAAATTGGAATATTTTAACTACAATAAAGGAATTAAATGGAGTAATAGACCCCGTACCACATTTTTCTTTTATTAATAAGAAATCTTAAAAATGGCAGCTATGCTATAAATCATCTAGTACTCGATATGAAGTTTCGCCACAGAGAAAAGGGACCTATCCTTGCAGGAGATACACAGCTTGTAGATATATTTTTTCATGCACTACCTTTGTTCATCCCGAGGGAAAATTTAAAATTGATGCATGACTGTAGAACGGAAAATGTTGCATATTTTAGTTTCTTTCTGTCAAATATGTAAGGCCTATTATATAGGTAAAACAAATAGGATGTTAAAAGAACATGTATTAGAGCTTATGAGAGACATTGTAGCTGCTAAAGAAACCAATGCCCTTGCTAAACATGTTGAGAAGGAAGGTATACATCATATTTTTAAATTTTTAGTGTTAGAAGTTAGTAATGAAGGACCAACAGGGGGATATTTGATTAATAAGACAGAAGAACTTGAGCAAAAATGGATAATTAAATGCATATAAACCTCCAGGCATTAATGATGCAGTGTCCCTCAAACCCTTCCTTAAGGCATGGGCATTGAAGCACTGAAAGTCTTTTAACATTTATGCTTTGTATGCATTTTACTGACATGCCCTTAGTCTAATAGAATGCACTAATTATTTTTAATGTGTTAATGATCAAATGTTTTTTCTCTATAGATAATGCATTGCAGTTGTGTCATTTTGTAACAGTCTGAAGAAGCAATCTGGAGATTGTGAAAGCGCTCACTTTTGCTATTTTGTACTCTATTAAAGTGTTGTACTCTTGACTTGGAACTCAGCAACTTCTTTTTTCTTGACAAGTTACTTTAACCCTCAGCTCAGCTAGCTATCCCTCATTTTACCAAAACAAAAAGAGGACAGAAAAGTGCAATGGAAAAAAAAAAGGACATAAATATCCAGCTTCAAAACATTTAAACAAATTTGCACATGTGTACACACACACACACACACACGCACGCACATACACACACACACACACACACACACACACACACACACACACACACACACACACACACACACAAACACACATATATACATACACACACACACACACACACACACACACACACACACACACACACACACACACACACACACACACACACACACACACACACAAAAGGAAGCCTACTCACCATCCCCCTTCTCCATCTCCAAGAATAAGAAAGAAAATCTGCTTATATTGACATTAAAAAAAAAAATGCTTACCTTCAGTCCTGTAGTCTACAATGCCCTGGCTTATTCACTTGCTGTGATTAATCCAGTTTGGTGGGCTCAATTAAACCAAAAGAAAAAAAAACTTTTCCACTGAAAAACTCTGTACTGTACTACTGTACAACTAGAAGGCTACAGTTAGTATTAAAAATTACCATGGTTCTCTCTGGTCTTGTCTGTAGATCCTTCTGAGTTTTCGCCAACCCTCTACCATGTTTTCACACATGGACACAGGCAAGATGAAACAAAGTGTTTACAGTAGACCCTGATTATGGTCAAATGGAGCCCTAGGTAGGGTAATGGATCGGGCCCTGCACACATGCACACACACACACACACACACACACACACACACACACACACACACACACACACACACACACACACACACGTGTGTGTGCAGGCATGCACACACATAGCACCCCCACTGAACGACCATTCCAGTGTCCCATTACTTAACTATTTCTCTCCAGTCACCGTAAACACTGTTTAAACCTCTCAGTATGCATACTATATTTACTTTTACAATGATTACAGATATTTGGATTTATTTTAAAACTTTTATTTCAAATTTTATAGCACAAATACTGTTATACATATGCTAAACAAAACAATACAGTGTCACGATGAAATCAGACAGCTTTAATAGTAAACTTCTCTGCCATTGAATCTAACATTCATTGAAACCCACATTCAAAGAAATTGCATGTGGCCAGTGGCAGCTAAAGTTTACCTTTGGGATATTTTCAGACCAGAGGTCCCTTGCACACATTTTCAGGACAATGCATACATGCATGTGTTCACTGCTTCACCTTCCTAATTGTATTAAATTATATTCCTTGTATAATATGGCACCACTTGTTAGAGTGTGTTTTACATTTGCAGTTTTTAACATTTTTTTCCAGTCAGTAATGAAAATGAATGTATGACCCAATAATGACAAAACAGCCCATCTCAGAACATTTCAAGCATAAAAGGCCACACAAACTTCTGTGATTACATCCACCAACACCAGTCAATATTCACAATCTCTGCAGAAGGAAATGTCATCTGGATAATTCCACATTAAACAGCTCTGTATCTAATGTATAGGTTGCTGCTAGCAGAACAACTTTATATTTCAGTTGTTCATCTACAAATACATTGCCTGCTGCCCTTGAAGAATAAATTGCCTATGTTACAGTAAAAAAAAAAATAAATAAAAAAATTGGGAAGCTGGTAATATTGCAATTGAGAATGGATGACAAACTGACAACAGGTTCATAGTTAGTAGGAATCTCATCCAAAGGAGGACATACTCAGGACTGAAGCACCCCTATCCGCCTCTCCCTTAAAGTATAACACAGTATCAGCAATCCATCTACATGCAGTGGGAGTAGAACCCACAGCCTTCTGCATCAAAAAACATGTATGCTACATGTTATGGTATGACCATTTCTAAACAAAACAGATGCACATTGAAAATAAACATAACATGAGCAGCAGTAAGCCTCTCTTCCTTTGAAGCTCACAATTCCTTGAAAGTGCACTGAAGCTGACAATTCTTTGCAAATGCACTGAAACTCAGTTCCTTGAAAATGCATCAAAACTCATTTGTTACTATTTTGGTAGTTGGTGTACAGAATTCAAGATTTTGTTTTTTGTGACCAAGGTACAGGGTTTAAGCCAGAGGACGTTTACTAAGCTGCATAGGTCCCAACAGTCCAGATTTGTGCCACACATTTTTGGTCTGCTCATCATAATATCTGTGGTTTTGTGATAAATTACTGAGGCTTGCAGTTTCTAAATAATGACAGACATTTGAGTTTCAGACTTTGTGTTGTTCAGAAAATGCATACTAACATCGGGTGCCAGGATCCACCACATAACGCACGCACTCATGTCACATCACAACAAGTACAAATATGACTCTGTCATTGTCAGTGTTGGTGTGAATGACCTAAGATGTACCTCCCTGGACTACATGAATAGAGACATGGAGGAGCTGTCTGATCTTGTAGCTCAGGCAGGTATGACCCTAGCCCTGAGTAGCATCCTGCCATTACCCAGAATGATACCACAGTACAAGGACAAAATGATTGACTTCAACAATTGTCTAGGCTTCTGGTGTCATTCTAAGGGGATCCAGTATCTGTCTACTGGGATGACATGATTGACAGACCATGATGCTTTGCCAGAGATGGCCTGCACCTGTCGCCCTTGGGATTCCGGATACTGGCTAAGGCTGTTGCCACCCCTATAGTGCCTTTTTTGGGGAAGGTTCAAATTACAAATTCACCACTGTAACAGGTACAAGCAAAAAAAATATGAGGGCAATGCTACTCAGTGCTAGAAGTCTAAACCTCAAAATGCACTCACTCGCGGCACTCGTTAAAATGGAGAACATCGACATCTGTGCAGTGACAGAGACCTGGTTCAAAGCTCCAGAGAGCACCCCTGCATTACCAGGCTATAATTCATACCACACCTTTCGGCCACCTAACCTGGACCGAAACACTAAAGGTGGAGGTGTGTCCATATTCATTAAGGATATCCACACCTTCAGGCTAGTTACTCAGCATAATGCATCAGAGATTATCCAAGTGCAACTAACTCTGGGCAAGACCGCAACCCAAATTCTAGCTTGCTACAGATCCCTTACCATGCCCCAGGATTCCCACTCCTCATTTCTTGATACACTGGAAAATATTAGGGTACAACTTAACACCCTAATAACGGGTGATTTCAACTACCCCACCATTAAATGGGAAAACTACTCATGTACCAACTCTTTTGATCAACGTTTTCTGGAATTCATAAATTCCAATGCCTTGGATCAACTTATCCACACCCCCACTAGGGGCAGCAATGTCCTAGACCTGGTCATTACCAACATGGGCAACCGGTATTTCACACCAGAGGTCAATTCCTCATTGGACAGATCCGACCACAAGCTAATCACCCTAGACATCCACATCCCACCCCCACACCCCATTAGGGAAACCACCATAAACATTTTCACCAAAGCTAACCACGTTTCTTAAAACAGAAGTGGCAAACTTCATGACACCCATGCAGATGGACAATAGAGGTACGACTGGTGAATCCTACACAAATGCACTTTATAAGCACTTACACAAGTTCATGGATCATGCAATCCCTAACAGGACCAAGGTGCTATCCTCCAGAAAAAGGAAGCCAATCTGGTGGTCCCCTGCCTTAAACAAACTCTACAACAGAAGAAAGAAACTGTTGCAAAAAAGAGTAAAATCCCATGATTGGAGGAACTCCCTGATCAGCCTCAGTAAGAAGCTGAGATCCCTCATAAAATCCTCCAAATTTACTTACAAAAGCAAAATCTCCACTGATTCTAAAGACAACCACAAAGCATTCAATAGCTATGTCAAGAATCTCAATGGCAACACTCAGATCTGCTCTGAGTTACAGCACAATCACACTGAATATACAGAACCAACTCAGGTATCATCAAAAAACTCATCAGCTTGAATGTAAACCCATACATCACAAGATGGGTTGCAAACTGGCTAAGTGACAGAACCCACAGGGTCAGAGTTGCTGGAGCCATGTCAGACTCAAAGCCTGTCACAAGTGGTGTCCCACAGGGCTCAGTCCTGGGTCCACTCTTGTTCGGCATCTACTTTTCTGAAGTACAAGCAAACACAGGAGGGTTATGGCTGACAAAGTTTGCAGATGACTGCAAACTGGGCGCCATAGTCGAAAACACATCTGACACAGATATCCTTCAGAAGGGCCTCACAGAAACGGATAACTGGTGCCAGAGCCATGGCCTAAAGTTAAATGCCAGTCATACCCTTCGGGAAAAACAAGGTTACCCCTAGCTACCATATAGGTGGCAATCCACTGAGCACAGAAGAAGTCATCAGGGATCTGGGGACCCAGGTTGACAGTAGCCTTTCGTTTGACACTCATGTTGCTAAAGTAGTTAGGAAAACCTTCTACATTGCCCACCTGATCATGAAGGGATTCACATCTAGATCAAGGGAGATCATCGCCCCCCTGTACTCATCACTCATTAGACTTATGATTGAGTACAATGCCCCATTCGGAATGTATCTGACCAGACACCTGCAGCAGCTGGAAAGGCCCCAAAGTTCCTCACCAAAAGGATAAAGGGTCTCAAAAATATGTCTTATGCTGCCCGACTGAAAGAACTCCAGCTCTATTCAGTCTCATACCGCTTGCTCAGAGGTGACCTGTGCCTGACATATAAGGCCATGTCAAACCCTGATTTGATGAATATGCTTCACCTCAAAAAATCTAGATCCCTCAGAACCACAAGGGCGGAGACTTAAACCTTGACACGGTTATTAATAGAACATGCTGGAGGGACAGATTCATCACCCAGAGACTCCCTATGCTGTGGAACAAAATCCCAGTACATGTGAGGCAGAGCACCTCGCTGGCCTTGTTCAAGAGGAATCTTGACCAATGGATGGGGGATCGCAGATATACCCCAGGGATTACTTCAGTGTCACTGCTTGACAGAGGCACAGCAAAATAATAGGCATAGTTTTATTCAAACTAAAGGGGTGGCGAAAGCCAAATAACTATGGGCTAGGCTTATAAATGCCCTTGGGCAGATAGCCTAGTATGAACCTATGAACCTATGATATTGCCAACATCCTGGCAGATAGGTTCAGTGCTAACTTTACCTCCCTCTCACCCCCTAAAGGGCCCATCTCTATTCCAGAAGAATGCAAAGTTCCTGTAATCATGGCTGCACAGGTAAAAACTACACTCTCCAAAGCCAAGAACACAGCATCCATGGGACCTGACAACATCCCAGGCTGTGTTCTACATGAACTACAGAATGAACTGGCACCCCACCTAAGTAACATGTTCAATTATAGCCTTACCTCAGGCTTTGTACCCATTGAATGGTGCACAGCGATGGTTATCCCACTCCACAAAGGGGGAGCCACCATGGATCCCGGGAACTACAAGCCCATTAGCCTGATGAGCCTGGTCTGCAAGGCTATGGAACATATCATCATGGAACTTATAAACAATGACATTGGTAATCTCCAAACTCTGGACCCCACTCAGTTCAGGTTTGTAAAAGGTGGATCATGTCTTCTAAACCTGATAGACTTCTTTGAAGCGGTCAGCAAAGCCATAGATTAGGGTAAGGTGGTTCACACAGCCTATCTAGATCTCGCCAAGGCTTTTGACACCATCCCCCATTCTGGAATTATAGATGAACTCACTAAACTTGGTATAAATCCCTATGTCACAAGATGGGATGCCAACTGGCTCACTGACAGAACCACACTGTGAAAGTAGCAGACTCCAATTCTGACTTCAGGCCAGGGACAAGTGGAATACCACAGGGTTCAGTCCTGGGTCCTCTCCTGTTTGGTATCTACTTCTCTGAAGTACAAGCTAACACAGAAGGTCTTTGGCTAACGAAGTTTGCAGATGACTGCAAACTAGGAGCCATAATCAAAACTCCTAATGATGTGGACATTCTACAAAAGGACTTCACTGAGACAGATGCCTGGTGTCAAAGCCATGGCCTCAAGCTCAATGCCAAAAAGTGCATTGTCATCTCTTTTGGTAAAAACTCTGTACCCATGAACTACCAGATAGGTGGTAGTCTACTTAATACTGAAAGTGTGATAAGAGACCTTGGGACACAGGTGGACAGTAGTCTCTCCTTTGATAATCACATCGCCACAGTAGTCAGGAAATCCTTTTATGTGGCACACCTCATCACAAAAGGTTTCTCATCCAGGAAAAAAGAGGTCATTGCTCCCCTCTACTCTTCACTCATTAGACCCATTATAGAATACAGCACCCCTTTTTGTATGTACCTCACAAGACATCTACAACAACTGGAAAGGCTGCAGAAATACCTCACAAAGAGGATTACTGGTTTCAATCAGATGCCCTACGCAGACTGTCTCAAAAAACTCCAACTTTAGTCTGTCGCATATCGCCTACTCAGAGGCGATCTCTGCCTAACATACAAAGCTATGTCAAACCCAGAGCTGTAGGACATGCTCCACTTAAAGAAATCCCAATCACTCCAAGCTACACGCTCTAGGGACCTAAACCTTGTCACAACAATAAACAGAACATGCTGGAGGGATAGATTCCTATCCCAGAGACTTCCCATACTCTGGAGCAAACTACCTATCTATATCAAACAACGCTCCTCATTAGCACTCTTCAAGAAAAATCTTGATGATTGGATGGGAGATATGAAATTCACCCCAGGGATCACTTCTGTGGCTCTGCTTGACAGGGGCCCAGGAAAATAATTTTCTTGGGTGGCAAAAGCCAAGGTACCTTTTTGGCTAGGCTTATATAGGCCCTAGGGCCAATAGCCTAGTACCTACCTATGAACCTATGAACACAAATCCTGTTATTTAAGCAACTTTCTAAGATTATAAGAGCGATATTTAAGATCTATCCTTATTTTTGGGCTTTTGTCCCCGCATTATTTAAGGTTTTGTCCAGATTTGAGAGGTGTTCTAACTAACTCACTAACACACACACACACACACACACACACACACACACACACACACACACACACACACACACACACATTAACTAACTAACTAACTAACTAACTAACTAACTAACTAACTAACTCATACACTTAGAGACACACATGCACACGCACTTGTATTTAAATTCTATGCAGATTGGTAGAACACTAAAATGAAAAATGAGACAGGTGTGTGCATTGATGCACACAGGAATGCATAGACAGATCATTCTTAAAGAAGAATGCTCTTAAAGGATCTAACTGTAGTTTATTTTAAGCTTCTCATGATTTAAATACGAAAAGATTTTAAAAGGCATAGCTGCACCTCTCTACTGTTTGCATTCAAGGTAGACTGTACCCTCCTCCCCCATTAATACGCCTCTGTGCTCTGTGTAGCAACTGCTTGCTACAAATGTAGTAAGCAGTTGCTACATTTTGAAAGCAAAAAAGATTTTTTTAACAAGCAAAACCTGAGAGCTGTAGCCCTACAAGGTATAAACTGTATTAACTGTTTTTTTTTTCTAATTTGTAGTAAACAGTTTGCTATAGTTTAAAAGAAAAAAAAAAATTCCTTTGTTTCTTACTTTTTTTTTCAACTAAAATTTGAGGTAGGAGGGTTGAGGGCAGGGTACAAAAATTGGACTTGGTTGGCTCCTGTATTTCAGTAGCCCCAGGTCATACCTCTCAACCTCTTAGTGCAAGAAATCTAGAAAGTCTGATGTAATGAGGGGGCAGAGGCCCAACAATAGGGACAGATTTTAAATACTGCTCTTATAAACTTGAAAATTTGATAGAATAACAGGATTTGTCTTAGCATGTATTTTTCTTAAGAATATGAAGTCTGAAGCTCAAATGTATGCCATTATTTAGTGATTTTAGTCTTCTGATAATCCCAGTGATTTGCCAGAAAATCAAAGATTTTATGAGAAACAGACCAAAAATATGAGCAAAAAATCTAGAGAGATGAGAAGTATGCCCCGATACTTGTACTGGATACTCTAAATTGGCCATAGTTGTGAGTGTGCATGCAAGTATGTGGTTTGGAAGAAGTACCATGGCACAGCTAGCAACTTGGCAGTGCAATCCTTGGCTCTAGATGACTGTCACTATTGAAGTGACACCCCAAACCCATGTGCAAAAATGGGAAAAAGGGGTTGCGGATGGGTGGATGGATCCATAAAAATTATAAGCAGTACTTTCCCCTTCTAGAATTTGAACCTTGGTTTTATGTGTTAAGGTCTGTACGCTTTCCAGTTTAACTCTTCGTCTATGTGTATAACTATCCCTCTCTTATCTGAAGTGAAAGAAATAAAAAAGATCCCAGTGCTTCCACTATTTAACTAAGCTTCCTGTAAACACATGACCCTCATACATATCTTAAGAACTACAATAATCAAATTCCTTAGTTTTAAGACAGCGCGAAAGCTTTATACTCTATGTTCTTAGTAGAATAAATTGTGGTCTATCTCAAAGGGATGATAGTCATGTAGAAAAGTTTTCTCCATTCTAAACCTATAAATATGTAAGAAAGGACAGACAGCACAAGAAGGGAAGGGGATAAAGAAATAACCCAAAAGAAAATGGCTATGTCTGGGCCTTTAAACCGGGAGAAACTTATAAAGATTGAGAAGTATAACATACAAGAAGTGTAATAATACTCTAGCTGTATGTGATAATCAGCTGTGAACATTTTAACCTGGTACAATATGTCCTGTTGTAGCACAGTAAACAAATGAAGCAGATAATTATGCAAGTATTTCCCTGATCTATCCACGAACTACAGCCTACAAATCATAGGACCTGGCTGTTACAGGAAGTAGTGGGCCAAACCAAGCCAGCAATTAAAAGAAGAGGTGAAGGCAGGTTAGTGAAGTGAATTACATAAAGCTGAGAGGGCTCAATGGATAAACGTTAATTTGTAGGCAAAGGAAAGACTAGAAGAATGAGCCAACCATGTATGGGTGAGAGAGAGCATTGCACCCTTGTTGATGTTAGAAAAATTAGAGCAAAGTACTTATATATCCATGGGTTCCAGATCTGTGACCCATAATTACTCAGGTCATATTATCAAACAATGAAGTTACTTCATTTTGCATTTAGTCTCCACCCGTAAACAAATTATATTTGACTAAACAGTTCATCATTACAAAGACACACTAGTGTTGTCACCTATTGCTTTTTTTTCAGGCTATCTGGAAATCAATCGAATTGTCTAGTAGTCCAGAAAACAGTGTACAAACTCTGGGATTCTGTTTCAAAAAAGAAACAAGCTCTCAGAGTTTGTTAGATTAGTAGATTTACTGTGCTTTATTACAGACAAGCATAGTAAATTGGCAAAAAAAAAAAAAGGTATTGCAAATTGAAAAAGAGGGTGTTCCTCCTCAACTGACATAACAATGACATGACAAAATCAGTGGAAAGCGGACACAGAGAGTGGAGGAGATTAATGGGTATATGGAGATGTAAGGGGTGTGGCCTTGGTCCAATGCTGGCCAAAATGAAAGGTGGCATAGCAACCTAAGACACACACACACACACGCACACACACACACACACACACACACACACACACACACGCACACACACACACACACACACACACACACACACACACACACACACACACATACACACATACACACACACACACACACTATACTAAAGAAAACCATGACGTGGTTCCATCTAGTGGCTAATACAGTAGTAAGCTGGAACATATAAACTGTCACTGTGCACCATTTAATTCTCATTTATCCTTTTTTCACATCAGGTATATATTTGGATTTTCTCCATGCATTCTACATTCTGTAACCATAAACTATATCACAAAACAATACCATAAACCTACATGTGGCACAGATTGTAAATAAAATCTATATAAGAAGAATAATCAAAATCACTTTGTAATCATGAGCACAGGTCAAAGTCCTGTTTAAATCATGTGAAAACTAAATTAGGAGTGACAGATGACTGACACATGGTATGATTTGGCTCCTCCCATGTTCATACAGTGATCTAAATAAATGAAGCACAAAGGTCTGAGTAGAATGTAGTAGTGAGACTTTGTTCTTTCAGTCCATGTAGCCACTGAAAGGTCATGCATGAGAATCTCCTTGTGATGCAAGAAGACATGGTCTAATTATACCAGTCATGTCATTCTGTACAGAGGACATGAAGCATGTCCCATATGACCCTTTCCTGAGGAAAATTATCACCAGCGATTACTTTCCTGTAACCAGTCACCTGATGTTCCCCCTACTCAGGGAATTATTCTTTATTACATTTGATGGACGCAGTTAAGTTCTTTGTTACCAAACCATCATTGCACAGCTAAAGCTGAGCTTAAGAAATGAATCTAACTCTTTTAAGTGTGACCAGAACATATTTGATCACTACACATGAGCATTATACTATATGAGATATATATCAAACCATGCACAGTATATCACTCAATCCTACCTTTGATGTAAATAGCACCAACAGTCTCCAGTAACTGAACCATTCTTTGTCTGCCCTAGTTCATGCAATGTGAGACAGGGTCACAAAGAACAATTTATGCAGCAACTCTTGCTGAGTTTTAGAAGGGGAAAATCTGCTAGATGTCAGGATAACAACTTGAAAATTTTGGGTGCAAGCTTGGTTTTCTTGGTTGATGGGATGATTGCAAGTTTTAGAACAGCACACCCTTTAATCTGTATCCAAATGATTGCTGAGTGTCACTGTGGTTGGATGATCTTTTAGCCTTTGATTGTGGTGGCGCTGCGGTAGCGTTGTCGCCTCACAGTAAAATGCTGTCTTGTTCGATTCTCAGCTAGAGCATCTTCTGCGTGGAGACATGCGTGAATGGGCGTACCTTCGTTGAAGGTTGTGCATCAGGGCTGGTAACTTGGCATGTAAAAATCAATTACCAATTATTAGCGGACCAGAGTTCCGTTGTGGCGACACCTGACTGGGAAAAGCTGAAAGACTCACCATTGAAGCTTGCTGTTATTTGAAAATCTTTTAGCTATGGGCATCTTTCTACCAGTGTCTTTACTGGTGGCCATTGTGTCTAAATAAACTTCAGCCTCAAAACAATAATCATAAAGTAGTTGCCAGTCATGCATATGGATATGGGGCTATGCTGAGAAAGTCAGCTTTGCTGAGGTTGTTAAACCTCTATACATTTTTTATATCTAGAATGAAGATTTTTCTTTTGGCAGTTTTAGGGTATTACTGTTATTTCAGTCTTCTGTCTGTCTCAGTGACTTTCAATGATGGTTCCTGTTCCCTAGCTTTTTAGAATGGCTTTCCATCTGTTACAATCTAACAACTTGAAAAATAAATACTACAAAACTTTGTATAATGGACCACTGGATACTTCTGTGCATCTGCTCTATAACTGGTGAGGATAAATCTTGCAAGAGTTACTTTGGCTCATGTTGTAAAAAACTTAATGAGAACAGGTGCATTTTACATCTTGATAGTCCTGTAATTTCTTAAATTATTCCAGTAAATTCTATTTCCTCAGTCTTCCAGTTTTGCATCTAGGTAGCTAGTCTAGAATTGTAATTCTTCTAAATGACTGTTACATTGCATGACAGTAGTATGCTGGTCTTGCAGTTCTTAAAAAGGGGCTGTCAGCGGTTTCAACATCACAGCCATTTTCTCATCTTGATTGGTACTTATTTTTATTCTATTGTGACAGTATCCTTAAGAATCACATATGCCATTTGTGTCATGGAAAATGTGAATTCTTGAATTTTACAATTTTCCTCCAGTGCAGTGGAATCAAAACTAATACTTTTTAAGTCTTCACTCCGTTTCCTATAAGAAGTGGACTCTCTGCAATGTGTAGGCTATCTAGCAAATGGATACATTTATCAAATATCACAAAACTACCCAGTTTGTAAATTGTCTTATTATCTCCATGAAACAAGAAAGGCCCTTTCACAAAATGGCTGCACTGTGTGGGTTATTGCTTGTACTCAACTGTTCAGAGGTGATTTTGAATGCCTTTCATGGTGTCACGTTATTAGTTTAATAATGCAGCGAGGAAAGCGTTAGGATGAATTGCTTTTAAGTTTAATTATGTTTATGGGCAGCATAATTATATATAGATTTGTTATTTAAAAATGGATTAATTTTGCCATTAGTGCCATTTTAAATTTGGTTGTGGCATACTTTTTAGCTTTATTTATTTATTTATTCACTAATTTATTTATATTATGCTTGTCATTTATGATAAACAGGATATTTCTTCAAAGGATTAGCATTTATTTTAGTGTATGCATTACGGGCAGTTTTATTTTTATTATTTAGCTTAACTGGGACTGGGTTAGGTGTTGTAACAGCATTTGAAATTTGTTAGGGAGTTGATAGTATGCATAGGCTTGTACATAAATGAGTTGATGGTGCTCTTAGATTGTATGCAAATAAAAGTATTTACATATTGAAATGAGATTTGCATGTGTGTATGTGCGTGTATCTGTGTGTGTGTGTGTGTGTGTGTGTGTGTGTGTGTGTGTGTGTGTGTGTGTGTGTGTGTGTGTGTGTGTGTGTGTGTGTGTGTCTTTGACTACAACACAATACTGCTGTAATAGATATAACTATAGAGTTGTATAACTTTTATTGGGGATGTTGAAGTATGTAATGTCAGCACTGTGGATGGTGAAAAACAGAAAATGTGCTTGATATGGAGGTAACTGTAGGCAATCCACAAAGGCTGGTGTTTACAAAGCAGATACTGAAAATTAGGAGGAAAAAGAGGATATATATATATATATATATATATATATATATATATATATATATATATATATATATATATATATATATATATATATATATATATATATATATATATATACACATATGCAATACACCAAGGAACATTATCTAAAAGATATGCTGAAACCTGTCATCCTGTGCTACTGCATTGCACATATGTAAGACTACAAGCAGGAAAGTATACATAGATATGTAATATGTATTGAATCTCTTTCATGGGTGATGTGGGCATTTCTTTACTTGGAATACATATATCATATATTGTATAAGCACTTGTCAGAAAATCGTTTGCCTAATGTCTATAATAACAATGAGATTGATGTGTCTTTTAAGACACATGTATGACTTCACATTCATATCTGGATGTGCCAAAGTTTAACATAACTATGTGTAAATTCAGTTTGAATGTGAAATAACAAAATTACATGGCATTGCTGATATTTTGTATGTTTACTCTCCCACATCCTATTTCTCTTTATTTATTTATTTGTTTATTTATTTAACATAATCTACAGCTGCAAAACAAATGACCATCAGCACAGGTAGCTAGCCTGGCCACTGGGAATTGGACTACCATACCTTCACAGGTGGCTGCAGTGACACCACCACAAGCAGCACAAACACCCAGCACTTCTGGGTACCAATCTGTCCACTTTGCCTCCACAACACCTGTACTACCTGCTCTATGTCAGGTAGCTGTGCCCTGGGTGCAGGTGCAGTGGCAACTACTGGGAGTAGTGCTAATTGTTGTGTGATCATGACACCCATCAGGAGCTGACAGGGCTGGTTGAGGCTATTATGGAGAGAAGCTTCTGTGCAGTCATCAGCAGCATTAAGAAAGTCCTACATGGAATAGCCAAGCTGATGCCCCATCCAACACTTCCCCAGGTGTTTGTGACAGGAGAGAGTTATGAGAGATCTGATGGTGAGGACTAGATTCTCACTGTACTCATGCTGGATGCAGATGCATTTCTGATGTCCCGTACCTATCCCCAACCATGCTTTCCTGAAACAATTTGTGCCCATCACCATCCTTGTCTGTGTTGTATGTCCAGTATCTCAGAACCTGCTCCCAAACCTACCCTACATACCTAACCCTCATACTCATAACCACCTTCCCCAGTATTCAATGTTTCCCTCTCTTCAATAAAAATATGGTAGTTATCTGTCCCATAATAAAAACTATGCCACATACATAGCTGCCAATTTGCGTGTGTGTGTGTGTGTGTGTGTGTGTGTGTGTGTGTGTGTGTGTGTGTGTGTGTGTGTGTGTCTACCACATTTAATTTCGGTCTAACTGGCCACACAACATTAATAAGGTGTCACCCACCTCCAATGTCAGTTAGCTTGTGAAGAAGTGGATAGGTATGGTGCTCTTCCTCCACCATCCTTCACATTTGTCTGTTCATTCCTGTGTCCTACTCTCTGCTTGCCCCCTCATACATATTTTCTCCACTGTCTTATCAGCCCCTTTTCACATACATAATCTAGCAAAAAATAGAATCTCACACAACACACCTAACCAGAGTTAGCCTATAAAATGAACCCTCAAATTTTGGTCCTCAGCATTTGCAAGATTCTTAACATTGTGCAGGACTGGTAAATGATGCTAACTGGATGACAAAAACTGCAGATTTTCCCTTGAGCTGCACTGGTACAATTATCATTGCACAACTGTGCTTAGCTCCACTGTGTCCACTGACCTATAGAAAAACAGATTGACAACACTATGAAGAGACAGTTATTATTTGTAGACCAGGCTGTAGGGCTGAATGTATACCTTATGGGATGTTTCAATTGTCACTACTGTTATGCTGCATTCATACTCCCTTGATTCATACCGCTTTCATTGTCCCACCAAATGTGTGTGTTTTAGCACCTGTTATTTGCCTTCCTTTGTGGTGTGATCAGCTAATGATCATGTCTGTATGATGCTGATGCAAATTAGCAGGTGTTTGAATCCAGCATCAGGTCTAAAATTATGAGCATTATCATTTCTCACAAATTTTGCCTTGTTAAATTATGAATATTTATGTTCTTCCACCACTTCACTGCTTGGTCCTTTATGAGGTTCACAATTATTCCATCCCTGCAAATACCTTTCCATCTATAAATGAAAACTGTCTTTCCCAAGCAAGGATTAATAGATGGAAAATTATACAATATTAAGCACTTTTAAAAAATTGCTTCTAAACACTTAGAAGGTGGTAGGATTAAATATTTAGCATTGCCATGTATTTTCTGAAGGAAATGATAGTTGGCACATAGTTATATGTCCTCCTGTATTGACTTTAGTACTCACTGATGTGATAGAAACAAATAAAAGTGTACAAGGAGGCCTTCAACGTGCCTTAAACATGTGGGCAGTCAGCAAATATGAGATGAGGACAGTATAAATATGCTTCTGTACCATTCATATAATGAATACCTTATTGCAATGATCATGACACACATTTAAATGATGGCACCGAAAATGTTAACAACACACACATCTGTTCTGAAATAGCTCATAATCAGAACTGCTTATATGTCTGTATTCCCTATTTGCATGAAGCTTGACATGTAGCAGCAGGGGAACAGTTTTAATTCTAGTTAAATGTTCAAAAAACACAAAAAAATAATAAGATATGTACTATTACTTTGCTATCATTCTCATAAATAAGGTTGTCAGCAGCGTGCTTCCGGAAGCAGTTTTGACAAAAAGAAATTAATGCTCGTGGCTTCAATCACCTTTGTGTGTTTTAGTGCCTTCTTGTAGTCAACATATGATGAGTTCATTGTGATGCTGACTAACCACTGCATACTGTGAATTATGTTTGCACTCCAGCAAATTAGACTTGCAAATGATGTACAGAGGTGTGGGACCTTTGGGCACCCTCTTGCTGAGTGGCATTAAGTACTGAAGATTTATTTGTGTGACATGTAGATTTGGTATTTACATTGTCCACTGTACAATTATTAGTAAATATTAATGATACACCAACTAATGAAGATTTGCATACAATGATCCTGAGATGAAAAGGCAGAAAAGCTTGGGTGTCACTCCAGTGCTTGACAACTGTGGTAATCATCCATTATATATACAGTCGATACACCATAATGTGAAACAGCTAAATATTACAGTGCCACAATGTACTTGAACAAAATGACATATGATTTATCTGAATATTTAGTGAAATATGATCAACACATTGCTGCTTGTTTTGCCTATCAATGCACATTCTTCTTAACTAAATATGTGCTACACAATACATGTATGTGCTTTATCACAATTACAGTCAGACTTCTCCTGTGGAGTTGTCAGTTAATACAAAATACTCTAGGTTGTGTACTTACACTGATGATAGAATCCAACAGTGACTAGTCTGTGTGTGTGTGTGTGTGTGTGTGTGTGTGTGTGTGTGTGTGTGTGTGTGTGTGTGTGTGTGTGTGTCTGTGTGAAACTGTAGTGCTCAGTAGGAATGGCTTCACCAGCTGAACTTATGTGTACAATTCCAATCAGGAGAAACCTTTATGCCAGAAGATGGCTCCTCCATCAGTTTAATTTCCTTTTAGGCCAAGCATCTCTTTTGCAATACACTGATGATGTCATCCATTTGAATGTTCTCTAGCTCACATTGCTAGTCAAACTTCTCATGCATTGCTGACAGTTTATGCAATGTGCCCAAGCTTATGTAATTAGATAGGTAGGTTTCAAATCTAGCAGTGATCCACTTGTATCAGTGACTGTAGGGATAATTAAGAATGGTTTTACCCACAGACCTGATCTGCAGATTTACACTAGGAGCAGCCTCCCCCATCAGTTTCATTCCCTGTTGTGGTACATCCCACACTAGTAGTCTCTGTTTAATTTCTCCTAGTCTTTTGGGTATCTAATACCATGAACATAATGGCTCCCATTCCTAAGTTAAAGTTTGATTAAAGTTTATGAAATTAGTAATGTTTCAATCTTTGATGTTAGCCAGAAGTGTTCTTTGGAGCACCCACAATTTGCCCGGTAATGACACCTTCTGCAAGTCATATGGAGTTAAATGTATAAGTAACATATCTAAGTATGATTGTAAATTATTTTTTATAAGACCCATTGCTCCTACTACTACTGTAACTGTCTCAGTATCTTTCTTCCACATTGCCCTAATTTCTGCCTGCAAATTCTGGTATTTTATGACTTTGTTTCTCTCTGTACATAAGACACTGTAGTCACTAGGTGCAGCAATTTCAATGACCAATGTTAGTTTTGTCTTCTTTTCATGGACTACTATATCGTTTTTCTCGTGTCTATTTTTTGAACTGTTGGTAATGGGTGATCCCATGTCATATAAACTTCATCATTTTATTTATCACTTTGTGGCTCATGTTTCTAGTGTTTTTTCAGCTACTTCACCATTATAATGTTTGCACAATCTCCAGTGCTATAGTCTTGCCACACTGTTATGTCTTTCAGTGTACCTTCCTTCTGCCATTAGTATATCATAACCAGCAACAAGATGTGTAACTGTTTCCAATTCTGTTTTGCAAAACCTACATTTATCTGTTTCTGCCAGATGTTTAATGGACTTTGCAAACCAATGTGTATGTAGTCCACCCACTTGGGCCACCAGTATTAACCTTTTCTTCTTTTGGTTTAAATTCACCTCTCCTTAACCATTCCTGTGTTTGATCCTGATCAACATGAGGTTCTTCCAAGAGTTTTCTATATTTGCAACTGTATTTATACATTTTCCACCTTTCTTGCCTTCTCATCTGATCCTTAACCTTATATTATTTCTTTTGTTTTTTGGCACATTCAGTTGCTACCTGATTTTTATCTTCTTCTGGTTTGATTTACATTACCACTTGACACCAATATGCTTCTACTAAACTAAGCAGGGAAGTCATCTGAGACTTATTCTCCTCATGTTTTAAAGCTTTCACTATGTTTGGGTCTTGTGAGGTCAGCAGATATGAATGCAGTCCCACAATTGCAGATCTTTATATGTAATTTATTTCAAGGGGCCCATAACTCCTTCAGAAATGGGAATATATAGCCTTGGTATACACTTATTTTTCTAAATCATTTGATGAGCATCAAGCATCCTTCTTGTTTTCTTGCCAACCAATCCAACACATTTTGTGGCAATCACCCCAAAACTGTAAGTTAGGACAGGAAGAGCAAAGTGGTTTATAGCTTGGACTTTATTCCTAGATGTCAGTGCTTTTTTCAGTATTAATTTTAGTCTTCTATATTCCTTATTAACTTTTATTTGCATGTGCTCATGTTTTATTGTTGTTGATACTTCAACAATTCCCAAATATTTTTACACATCCTCTTGCTCAAGTTCTTTTATGTTACATTCCTGTTCCAAGCTGATGTTTTCTTGATGCTGCAGCTTTCCTGCTTTAAAGGTTGCTTTGACACATTTATCAAGAACAAATTACATTCTTGAATCATCCAAAAAAAGATGAGAAGTCTTTAAATGTTGTTGTTTATTGGGAGCTAAATTGTAGCCATGACCTAATCTGTTAAGAAGACAGCTTAATGAGTTAAAGGCAAGGCAAAAGAGCAGTGATGACAAACCATTACCCTGAAATATTTCCCTTTGAATTTTTATCCCTAGAATAATAATTTGTCCTTTATCATGGCTTAACTCCAAAGTGGTTTGCCACTGTTTCATGGTCGCTGTAATATAATTAATTGGTGTAGGGTGTATCTTATACATATTTTTCAAAAAACATTTTTATTTTGTTTTGTTAATAAACATGAAGAAATACATATTTCAAACATACAATAAATATTATATCACCAATATTTACACTATATACAATCACCCATGCTAAACATTGGTCTTATCTATGAATACTTGCCAATATTTATCTAATAAATTTTCCAGTTTTTGCCACGCTATTCTTTTATGTGTTACATTAGATGTTCTGTAACAAATGGTTTGCATTTATCTTTTATATACAGATATTGCTAAAATAATAAACTCAACAAACAACAGAGCTTGCTTATTTTTCCAATGTGATGTAATAATCTTTCTGGCTATCATTAAAATTGTCCAAAGAACCAGTAACTGATTTTTGGGTATCATACTTGGGATAGGTACATTAAATAGTATCAATGAACTAGTGATTTGACAATTATCAGACCACAAAGCTTTTGTGAAGTGTCTGAAATCTCTCTAATATTGTATAATAGTTGTACATTCAATGAACACATGAACTCAGCGAGCTTCCAGAAATTTACCACACCTCCAGCATTTACTTTCTTTACTTTTAGTTATGAGATCAATTTTGTGTGGTGTGTAGAAACTTCTATGAATAAATTTCCATGAACTAATCTCCAATATAGTGATGATGATTTGCCATACATTGATTTTAATAACTGTTTCTTGTTTTCATTAGACAGAGGTTCACCATTAATACTCATAGATTAATTCCAAAATTATGGGTCAAAATCAAGCAGATCTTCTCTTAAGATTTTATATATGGGTGATATGCTTAATTTATGTTCACTGTTCACTGAATCACACCTTGTAAATAATTGTAACAATCTTGGTATACTATCAACTTCTAAATGAATTGATACTCTCACTTTATTTTCAATAAATTGTTATAATGAATAAACACACAACCAAGTATCTTGACAAATATCATATCTGGAGAGTTCATTGACTGGATGTTCTATTATCTATAAACTGGTGCCAGAATTTTAAATTATTGTCTTTGAGGTTCCGCATTTTAATTGTATTGAAATAATCTAGACAGTCTGGTGTATAAGCTATGGGAAATATAAGAAAAAAATGTTTGCTTAAAACTATAATTACTATCTATTATAGTCTTAAAAATGCAGAATATTTGATTTATACCATAAGAGAAATGACAAAACCTCTTATTGTACAGGCAATATTCACAAAGAATCCAGTAAATTCTGTTTTTTCCGAAATATTCCTTAAATTGTGTTTCCAAACTTTTAGTAGCAGTTATATGAATCTCATGTAGTTGTTTCCAAATAGAAGTATATAATGATGTAATCTAATTTAATATTATATTGATTATAACAGATTTGGAGTATAGTTCTATTTCAGGAAATGTAATCCCATTACTGTTCCAGGCTCTAACATGCCATTTGGAAGTTATTCTGGGTTTTTGAGGGAGCCAAAGAAATGTGAGGAACATAGAATCTAATTGTTTAAAGATTTTCTTAGGTGGGGGTAAAATCCATGGTTGTGTATAAAATAAAAATTTGGGTAAGATAATCATTTTTATTAATGAGAGCCTGTCTTTCATAGTGAAAAACATTTTATTCCAGTTTTTACTTAAGTCACTGATTATTGCTATTAGATTAGTATAATTTAATTAGATAGTCTCTTTCCATGTGTTCTTTATACTAATGCCTAGATAATGTATCACATCATGTTCCCAATTAAAATGATTATACTTTAGTAAGATTGTATTTATTTTCTTATTGATTAATAATGTTTTGGTTTTATTCTGATTGAATTTAAGCCCTGAGATTTTCTCAAATTTATTTATAGCATTTACAATGCATTGTAAAGAACCATCTGTATCACCTGATGTTAATAACATATCATCCGCGAACAGCTGGACTTTTGGACAGTAATCCTCATTTACATAGAATCCCTTTATATTTGATTCATTTCTAGTATATGAAGCAAAAGGTTCCAATGATAGAGGAAATAATAATGGGGACATTGGGCATCCTTGTCTAGTTCCTTTAAGGATTTTTAATGGTGAAGATAAACACCAACCAATTTTAACATATGCTTGTGATTCATTATATACTTTCATTATAAGGTTAGTAAAGTCTGAAGAAAAATTGTATCCATCAAAATGTTTTTGTAAATATGACCAACTGATGGAATTGAATGCCCTATCTATATCTAAATTAATAATAGTTGTTTCTTAGTTTTGTTTGCAATATATATTAGAGTTACTAACTTAATAATATTATCCTGTACTTTCCTATGTAAAATGAATCCTGTTTGGTCATGATGTGTTAAGTTAGGTAATACATTCTTTAGTCTCTTGGCCAAGATGGACATAAAGATTTTGTAATCTATGTTTAATAATTATATAGATCTATAGGAAGCAGAAGATTTGGGGTCCTTATCTTGTTTCAGAATGGAAGAAATTATTGAGTACTTTCAAGATGGGGTGTTTATTAATTTTTGTTTAATCGTAGAGAAAGTATTTAATAACATCTTTATTATGTATTCTGGAAAAATCTTATACATTTCTGGGATTATCCCGTCCAGTCCTAGAGCTTTATTGTCCTTCAAATTTTTGACTTGTTCTTTCACTTCAGCTAAAGTTATTTGTTTATTAAGTATGTTATTTTGCTGATTTGACATCTTAGTGTTTATATTCTCCTGTAGAAATGTATCTATAATATTATTTGTCTCTAAAAGTGGACTTATATCATTGATTGATCTATAATATTCTTTTAAATGCTTCTAATATACCCCTTACACAGTTGTTCTCTTAACTGAGTTGTTACTCTTGTACATAATTTCATTGATATGATTTTGCTTATTATTTTCTTTTGGTTCTGATAGCCAGCTTGCGTAAATGTCTAGGGTTTACAGAATAGGATTGTAATTTTAATTTTTCTATGTTTATAGCAACTTTATGATTTACTATTTCTAAATATTTTTGCTTTAATTTTGAAATTTCAATATGCACTGCTTTATCGTTTGCCTTTAGTTTTAGTTTTAACTTATCTATTTTGTTTTGTAGTTCTAAAAGTTCATTGTCCCATTCTTTCCTTTTTTGAAGGTACCAAGCATTTATTCTGCCATAGATGTAAAATTTTAATGTATCCCATTATATGATATCTGTCACCTCATCCTTATTGTTGATTTCAACAAATGTAACTATTTCTTTTAATATTGATTCCTTGAAGTATTTAAGTTTTGTTATATATGCTGGAATCCTTTGTAGAATTATAAAATCATCAGTTTTCACTGTCAGACTAAGAAAAACAGCATTGTGGTCAGAGAGTGGTCGTGACTTTATCAAAAATGTCACTTATTTTTGAGTATGTATTGTTTGAAACCAATATCTTGTCAATATTTATTTGTGTGCCAAATCTGAAAGAATAGTGTGTGTAATGTAATTAATTTTGAGCTCTTAAATTATGTATGTCCCTATGATTCATTGCTGCTATAAAAGTATTTAGCTTCTTAGCTTGTGTTGTTAATTTTGTTTTACTATTTCTAGAGGTGTCTTTGCCTGTTAATAAGCAATTGAAATCTCCTGCCAATATAATTTTCCTCTTTGCATATAGAGTAATAAAATCCAGATATTTGTTGACCTATTTAGTTCCTAACCCAGATATCCAATATAAATTTATTAATGTGTAGTATTTCCTGTTAATTTCCAGCACCACTAAACTTAACATTCCATCTTTATCTGAATATGTATTTATAATTTTAGGTATTGTGCAAGTGTTATTCCATAATATGTGTGCCCCTTCTTTTAGACATAAAACAAGAATCAGCGAGTACTGTATAGCCATTAAAGGAAAGTTTTTGTAATCTTTCCTCAATAAATGTGTTTCTTGCAAGAAAATTATCTGAGCTTTATGCATTTTGATAAACGCAAACAAACAAAATCTTTTGATGTTATTGTTTAAACCATTAACATTTAACAATAAGCATTTATAAGTCATTATATATTATACTTATATGTAGAGCATCTAAAATCCATTTAATCTGCAATGACTTGGAATATGTTATGAAATTTTTATCATGGATGAATAAGACATACTCACTAATGTACTCTGAAACCAATAACTATGTACACATATAGATGTGAAACATAAAGTCTCAAGTTTATTTAATAAATTAACTAAACCACCCTTTAACCCCATCTCACGCACCAATTATGATCAAAATTAGTTTCTGCTTTGTTCATAGAATATATAAACAATAAAATATTTTCAAAGCAACTCATTTAAGCACAAACCTATAAAGTACATTCTGTAATTGCAGTGAATTCTTTTGTAGTTATGTATATAAAGAGTTCTACTGTACTGTACCATATAAGGTTAACTTTACCAAATGATGTGAACTCTTTTTGGTATAAGTCCAATGTGTAACTATATAGATAATCAAATAATTTAATAAATAGCAATCATAAACTAAACATTTCTTTCAGTCATCAAAATACAGGATCTTTTTGTTAAAATTCCTACTAATTACAATAAAAGCAATTTTATACATATATCTCTATGCAGTGTAATCCTAAAAGCAAATACAATATACATTGCAGTGTTACCCCATCCTTCACACACATGAATGCATTTACTTGCAGATGTCATTTATTTGATGGTAGCACTGCATGACTATAATATCCCTATAGTAAGGAGAAAAGAAAAAAAAAATCTTTATTCTACTATTAGTGTTTAAGGAGTTTATACTATATTGGATGCTTTAATCAATCTTTATATTTATAGTCCTCCATTACTTCTGTGTATATAATCTTTTAGGGGTTTAAACAATTCCTCATAACTTGCATTGTCACAAACTTTTAAAGCAATGCATTTTATCCTATATGCTGACAAAATCTTTTACAAGACGTGACTGCTTACTCATGAATGCAGCAAAATAGAGAGTTGTATATAGCTTTGCTTTACATTTATTTCACATGCTGACTGTTTGTTTACTCACATTGCTATTTAACATCATTAGAGTGCATTTTGTTCATAGAAATCGTTGTTTCCTTCCCTGTTACACTATTTCTAATAGCAATCATACATTAAGATTAAATTACAATTTTCCACTGTAATTTAATGAGATAGACACAGAATTGACTGTCAGTTTTACATAACATAATTTTTTGTAAACAATCCATACCTTTATGAGCTTTAAAAGCCAAAACATAACTAAAAGCCATTTATTTATCTTCCAGCTTTCATTTTCAGCTTCATTTCCATGTTTTGAGGGTATGCATGAGTTCAAAGATCGCATTATGTCATTGTCTTAAGTTTCTTTGCTTCTAGCTTCACAGTCTTGTTGCTGGTACATTTTGCATGGTTATGCACATTAAATATAGTCGCAGAAGCCAGAATTAAGCTTTATTTACAGGAATTTCAATTTGTGAAGCTTTTCTTGCTCCTGTGAAAGAAAAAAAAAATGCTCAAGCAGCCTCTACAGTACAAAATATGAACTGTTCATATTTAATTGTGCTATTAAAACAGTGTATCCATTTTAAAGCACCAATTTCCAGTTATATTACATTTAAAACCATCTATTTGATTTAAATCAGTTAAATTACCCAGTCAGCCTGTCACTACCATCTATTACTTTTGTATAAATATGCAGGTTAGCAAATAATTTAATAAGTTCATAAACTGAGCAATTCTTTCATTAAAACTTCTCATAAAGACAATAAAAACAATTTTGATACAAAAGCCCCAGGCAGTATAATCTCAAAGGCACATTTAGTATATACTGCATTGTTACCCCACCATTTACACACATGAATCTATTTACTTTAATATATAATTTATTGCTGGTATCACTATATAACTATGTATCTCTAGTGGGTATACTTGTTATGTTAATTATAACTTTCTAATAATGGCTTTATAGTGAGAGAAAGAAAAAAATATATGTAAAAGCACATCACTTTACCTTTACCTTGTTGAGGTTTCCCAGTAATAAACTTAATCACTTTACCTTTACCTTGTTGAGGTTTCCCAGTAATAAACTTAATAATGTCCCTTGCAACAAAATATTTATATTAAGTAGTGTCTAACGTATTTGTCCTTTAGTTTTTTATGTGCTCCTTGTTTGACATTCCATCCATTCCTTGTTGCCTGTCTCTTCAAACTTTGTGAGGACCATTCCATATCTTCTATGTCAGTCAGTATTTTCTTCTTTTGGATAAAATCTAAGGCTTCTTGTAATGAACTGAAAATCTTCTCACCCTCTGGCAAAGTTATTTTTATCCTTGCAGGAAAAGGTATTTGAGCCTTAATGTTAGCTTTTTAAGGCATTTAATTAGAGATACACATTCCTTCCTTCTAGACATGACAGAAGTGTTGTAATCATTGTCAAAATGAATGACTTTTTATCTTATCTTAATAAGGGAGTTTGTTCATACAGATTTCAATACCAACAAAATATTCTGTCTCACAGTTGAAGTAAGACTTTGCCTGTGGCACTTACAGTTAATATACAGTTCTCTAGACTGTTGACTTAGGCAGCTGTTCATATCCAACAAAGGTCAACATAATATGAGTATAGTGACATGAAACTCTGTTTATTTAGCATCCCCTATATCATTCCATCCCTTTTAGGTTAAATGTAGGCCATTCAGCCCATGGAAAACTTTGTCCCATCAAACATGTGTTCTGTAACCCTTGTGAAAAGACTTCTCCTGTGACACATACTGTTAATACTGATGTCTATAACATGTGAACTAAGGCAGATGTTCAGATCTGATAATGTATATGTGCAAAGCAGTACTGATTGATATGAATGGCAAACAGATGTTTGGACAGTTGTATGGACAGTAACATAGCTAAAGCCTTTTGATCCCACAAATGAAATGATAGGGGATACATGACCACTCAAAGCATTGCTTGGTTCAGACCCTGAAGTGTGTCCTTTCTGACTATAGTTCAGTCTCCTGTGTCAGAAACTGGCAATGCACAGCTCTATAGTGTGTGGAGCTGGATAGATAAGAGTTTAAATCTGGTAATGTGTGTCAGACAGACAAACAATGGTGATATAACACACTGACAGGATCAAAGTTTTTTGAGGCTTCAGACTATATTTTAGGGAAGCTACAACCATGCCAACACACTTTTTATATAATCCCTTAAAGTGTGTGCTTCATGATCCATCAGATATGATTATTTCAGTGGCATCATTGGTTGACATACAACTGTATGAGGTAAGACATAAGGCAGGTGTTCGAGTCTGGCAAGGTGCAAATACTGAGTATGTCAGAGAATGCTTGCAGGCAAGATTTGCTTCCCCAAAAAGGAATACTATTTATTATATTGCTTAATGTAAACATTTAAGTATGCCTTCTATTATTTTGTTCACAATATAGTGGTCAAAGGGAAGAATGGCTTAATCATCTCTTCTAATAGGTATCATACTGCAAAGTGGTCAGAAAGTGTGACTGGACCTGTGTTATGATACTTTCTTCTGGATTTGTGGTTGGCAGGTGATAGTAATGAATTCATTGATGTAATTCCTTATGAGCATGCCAAGTATAAAGATGTATTTGGTATTCACTATTTAGCGCAAAACACATTATGTAGTCAGTGTTATGAAATAATTGTTGTCATTTGTTATTTGTCAAGACTTGCTTGAATTAGATTACAACAGTTTTGCTATGCTAACGTCTCTGTGCAATGGAGATAGCGACCTATGCTCAGAGGATAAAAATATTGTTACACGCCAGTGTACAGCTGATGCATGGCAATATAAAATTTCAACAGTTCACTTAATACTTGATGCTATTGTTGCACCTCTTTGTGAATTATAGTTGTTTACTGTCATACAGATAATACAAATGTGCTCAACAAGGCTCACTTCAGGGCAAAATGCGATTTACAACATGTGTGCTGTGTGGCAGCTACAGCATGAATTACACACATAACATGATGATTACACTGATAAAAATATATTATACTCCAGTTAGTTTGAAACGGCAGGTGAAGTAGTTCCCGTGCAGCTATCATTACACAATACTGCTAGCATGTAAATTGTTTTTGGCTAAGTCTTTTATGGGCTAAGTATCCATGTACAGTCTTCCTATCACACATACATACATCATATGCATAGGCATGTACTGACATTCCTACACAGACAACCCACATGTCAAGGGAATCATTCCACGTGACTTTTGCCTTAATTAACTAGCATGTTAATATATGTCATATGGTCATGGCCCTCATTTCACAGTATAAACATCTCCAAACTGTCATAGTTAGATATTGGTAATTATGGATTGCAGCATGCTCTTCTGTTGATATGCTGCTCAAAGTTACACTTCTGTATATGTGTCAGGTCATTCTGGATTGCACTACATAAATAAAGGGATGTATGAAAAGCCACACTTTCTACCATTCACAGCATGCAGGTTGATACTACAACTGATTATTTCCAGAATGACTGCTATTACTGGAATGATTTTACAGGTGTACATGAAACTTCTCAATATGTCCCCATTTTACATGTGTGTGAGTTACCATTACAACTCATTTTTCCTCAATACATAAATGCAAAGGAAAATGTTAAAGCTGCTTAACTTGTATGTGTGTTACAAAGCTGATATAAGTATATATTTTTGCACTTGCGCTTAACTGATTTAGTGATATTTAACAAGTCTGTGCTGCATCTATTTATTTGCTTAAATGTATCACAATTTTTCAGTCTGCACTTGTTAAAGAAACTCCATCTGTTTTGCAAAGTTTTTGTGTGTTGTGAACATTTCTCAGGGTTAGTGAACTTATTTCCAATGATTCCTAACATTGCAGGAACACTTCTGTTCTAAAGCATTTGTTACTGCACATGAGCTCAAAGCCAGCTGTTAATTACATTGGGAGGGTTTCTCTGCACTCTGGTGAGGGCAGGGAGCTAAATTCAACCCATCCAAGGTGGAAACTACTGGTTCATAGCTTTTGTGTTTTTATCTGAGTGGCCTGAGGGTTTAACTTAAGAAAAGTCTTTCATCCTGCTGATATAAAAGCCTTCTGTTTGTACATTGCACAAATGTGGCCCCCAGTACTTGCATATAAGCAAATATCTCTGGTTTAAATCCTCTACAGGAAACTGTCTCCATAGTCTCCCATTGTTAGTATAGACCCTTTATAGAGTCCCCCATTAGTTTAGACCCTTTTTAGAGTACCCATTTATACCACACCCCTACATTTTCTTTCCCCACTGTGAAAGTAAGATTTAACCTAGAATTATAGATGGTCAGTTTCCCTCCATTTCTCCTACCGGCCTAATTGGCATGAGTATCCTTAAGCAGTGTAGCAAATACCTCATACACACTCTAATCCTAAATCACCCAAGTACAATAAGTCAGAGATGCAGCTACACTAAGAATCTAGAATTCTTGCTGCCTTGCACAAAGAACAGGTTCTCAACTCACATACTACACTTCCTACACAAACCATGCACTCAACACATAAATCATCATATGCGGAGGTACTCACCAGAAACCTACCTAAAGACCAGAGACCTTCCAAACACAAATATACTACACCTAATACAGTACCTACAGCACTCAATATACATAAAAACACAAGCATCAGTGTCTCATCAAATAAGCCCCTAAGGCAAAGCATATCTGAACCAGATGTTTTATTCATAGGTGACTCCACTGTTAGACACACAGATGTCCCGCTCACCAGATTGGACAAGGAGAAGGTTACGTTCAGCTGACTATCGGGTGTCAGGATCCATCAGATCACACAAACTCTCAAGTCTCTCAACAGCAAGTACCATTATGACTCCATCATAGTTCATGCTGGTGTGAGTGACTTGAGACATACCTCACTGGATTATATGAAGAGAGACATGATTGAGCTTTCTGATTATGTGTCCCAGGCAGGTATGTCCATAGCCATGAGCAACATTCTACCTTCATCTAGAATGATACCACACTATAAACAAAAAATGATTGACTTCAACAATTGGCTTAGTTTCTGGTGTCATTTTAAGGGATTCAGTTCCTGTTAGCCTGGGATGACATGGTTGGTAGACCACGCTGCTTTGCCAGAGATGGTCTTCATCTGTCACCTCTAAGCTTTCGGTTACAGGCTAAAGTACTTGCCTCCCCACAGAGCCTTTTTTAGGCAAGATCTTAAGAACAAAACTTCCAATGTAAAAATATCACTCACAAATAAATGAAGGGTTATGCTGCTAAATGCTGGGAGTTTAAAATCAGAAACTTCACTCTCTGGAAGCACTCTTCTCCCTGGAGGATGTTGATGTCTGTGCAGCCACAGAAACTTGGTTCAGGGCTGCAGAGAGTAACCTGGCCTTGCAAGGCTACAATGTCTTCCAAACTTTCAGATCACAAAATGATCATATGAGAACCAAAGGAGGAGGGGTATCTGTCTTCGTTAAAGATAAATACACCTCTAGACTGGTTAGACAGGAAAATTCCATGGAGTTACTCCCTGCTCAAATAACTGTGGGTAAGACCCCCCTCCTTCAAGTCATCATTAGTTATAGGCCTCTTTCAATGATTAAAGATACTCATACTGTTTATTTGGACCTAATTGAGTCAATCAAATCATAATCAAACACCCTAGTCATGGGCAATTTTAACTATCCCTCCATTGACTGAGAAATTTACATGAGTACCAACATGGTCACACAAAGGTCTGTGGACTTTGTTAACACTAATGCCCTGGAGCAACTAGTATGCAGCCCCACAGGGGGTTCAAATATTCTCAACCTGGTTCTCACCAATATGGGTGGCCATTGCACCACCACAAGTATAGGATCCTCACTGGTTAAATCTGATCACAAAGCAGACACATTTGCAGTAGCTATAACACCTGATTCCCCTCTTAGGTGAAATCAGGCAAAAGAATTTCACCAAAGCTAATTATACCCTCCTAAGGGATGGCGTAAGTAACTTCCAAGCTCTTATTCATCACTGGCAGCTATACTAAGGTATACACAAATGCCCTGTACAAACACTTGCACAAATGTATTAACCCAACTGTACCTGATAGGATCAAAACAAGATTCTTAAGAAAAAATGAGCCTCCCTGGTGGACATCTAGCATTAATAAGTTATACAACAAGAGGAAGAACTTGCTGTCTAAGAATAAAAAAGAGATGTCCCTAGAACTGTAAAAACATCCTCCTCTGCTTGAACAAACAAATAAGAGAACTTGTAAAATCCTATAAGGGCAGCTCTGAAAAAAAATTAGCAATCATACCTAAGGGTAACCATAAGGCATTCTTCAGCTATATCCTTAACCTAAAAGGTAGGACTCAGACATGTGCTGAACTAGCTGTGGATGGCATCACACACACTGATCCTGTGAAAATAGCTAACCTATTAGATGACAGGTTTGGCAAAAAATTTACTCGCTGCCCTAAACATTCCCTCAACACCCCCCCCCCACACCTTGCATCTCCAAAGAGCAAGTCATTAATGCCCTCTCTCTCTAAGACCAAAATCACAGTCTCCATAGGACTAGATAGCATCCCAGGTTGCATTTTAAATAGTCTAAAACATGAGTTACCAACTCCATTAGGTACTGTCTTCAACCGCAGTCTGATTACTGGTTTTGTCCCTGCTGAATGCAAAACAGCAACTGTTAGCCCCTTCATACAGGAGGTACAACAACAGACCCTGAAAACTACAGACCTATAAGCTTAACCAGCCTTATCTGTAAGGCTATGGAATTAATCATCAAGGACCTTATAAATAAGGATATAGGTAATCTCCAAACCCTTGATCCGACACAGTTTGGTTTTGTCAAAGGCAGGTCATGGCTGTGAAACCTGGTGGACTTCTTCATAAACATCACCAGAGCTAGAGATGAAGGCACATCTGTGCATACAGCCTACCTTGACTTAGCCAAGGCCTTCGACATAATCCCACATTTGGGCATCATTGATAAACTCTTCCAGTTGAATATCAATCTTTATGTTGTCAGGTGGGTTGCTAACTGGCTCACTGATAGATCACATTCAGTCAAAAGTGAGGACTTTACCTCAACCAGCAGACCTGTCAGCAGTGGAGTTCCACAGGGGTCAGTACTGGGCCCCTTATAGGTTCATAGGTTGGTACTAGTCTATCGGCCCTAGGGCCTATGCAAGCCTAGCCATAACAATTCCCTGGATATTTCTTCCCACCATATTTACTTCCCTGGACCCCTGTCTAGCAGGGCGACTGACATGATCCCCAGGGTGAATTTCCTAGCTCCCATCCAATCAACAAGGTTCCTTTTGAAGAGGGCCAAGGAGGTGCTCTGCTTGACAAGTATGGGCAGTCTATTCCAGAGTATGGGAAGTCTCTGGGTCAGGAATCTAGTCCTCCAGCATTTTTTGTTTATTGTGATGACAAGGTTTAGATCACTGGAGTGTGTGGCTCTGAGGGATTGAGATTTCTTTAAGTGGAGCATGTCCAACAGCTCAGGGTTTCATATGGCCTTGTATGTTAAGCAGAGATCACATCTGAGTAGATGATATGCCACACAGTATAGCTGGAGTTTTTTTAGACGGTCAGCATATGGCATCTGCTTTAGGCCTGTGATTTTTTAGTGAGGTATTTCTGCGGCCTTTCCAGCTGTTCCAGATGTCTTGTGAGCTACATACCAGATGAGGCATTATACTCTATAATGGGTCTAATGAGGGATGAGTACAGTCAGACAATGACCTTCTTTTTTCTGGATGAAAAGCCCTTTTTTTGTGATGAGGTGTGCCACATAGAAGGACTTCCTGACTGTTGTGGTGATATGGTTATTGAAGGTGAGACCACTGTCCACCTGTGTCCCTAAGTCTCTCTTCACACTGTTGATGTTTAGTGTACTGCCACCTATGTGATAATTCATGGGTACATGTTTTTTTCCAAAGGGGATAACTATACATTTCTTGGCATTAAGCTTGAGCCCATGGCTCTGGCAAAAGGCATCTGTTTCTGTAAGGCCCTTTTGTAGAATATCCACATAATTTGGGGATTCAATAATGGCTCCCAGTTTGCAGTCATCTGTGAACTTTGTTAGCCAGAGTCCCTTAGTGTTGGCCTGTACTTCAGAGAAGTAGATGCCAAACAAGAGCAGTCCCAGGACTGAACCCTGAGATACTCCACTTGTCTGGAGCTGGATTTGGAGTCGGCTACTTTTACAGTCTGGGTTCTGTCAGTAAGCCAGTTGGCAACCCATAGAGTGACATAGGGATTTATGCCCAGCTTAATAAGTTTATCTATGATTCCAGAGTGGGGGATGGTATAGAAGGCATTGGCGAGGCCCAGATAGGCTGTGTGGAAAGCCTTACCCTCATCCAGAGCTCTGGAGACTGATTTGAAGATGTCAATCAGGTTCAGGAAACAAGATCGGCCCTTCATGAACCCAAATTGGGTGGGGTCCAGTGTTTGAAGGTTGCCAATGTCTTTGTTTATAAGTTCCATGATAATGCATTCCATGCCCTTGCAGATCAGGCTCAACAGACTGATGGGACGGTAGTTCCCAGGATCCAAGGTGAATCCCCCTTTGTGGAGTGGGATAACTGTAGCTATGTGCCACTCAGTGGGCACAAAACCTGAGGTGAGGCTATGATTAAACATGAAACTTAGGTGAGGTGCCAGTTCATTTTGTAGTTCATGTAATACACAGCCTGGGTTGTCCTCTGATCCCATGGATGCTGTATTCTTAGCTTTGGAGACTGCGGTTTCTACAGGTGTGGCTGTGATTACCGGAATTTGGCAATCTTTTGGTATTGAGATGGGCCCTTTTGGGGGTGAGAGGGGGGTAAAGTTGGCACTAAATCAATCTGCCAGGATATTGGCAATATTCTTGGGATCAGTATATTTAATGCCATTCTGTTGTAGCTCAGAGCAGATCTGAGCATTGCCATTTAGATTCTTGACATAACTGTAGAATGCCTTGTGGATGTCTGGAATCTTTGGCAATTTTATTTTTGTAACTAGCTTTTGAGTATTTTATGAGGAATCTCAGCTTCTTACTGCGGCTGGTGAGGGAGTTTTTTGCATCCTGGGATTTTCCTCTTTTCTGCAACAGTTTCTTACTTCTGTTGTATAGTTTGGTTATAGCAGGGGACCACCAGATTGGCTTCCTTTTTTTGGAGGAGAGAATCATGGTTCTATTTAGGATGGCACGATTCATGCATGAGTGGATGTGCTTGCACAGTGCCATAGTGTAGGATTCAGCAGTCAAACTTTCAGATCCTGTCTACATGGGTGTCATGATGTTTGTCACTTCTGACTTCAATAGCATGAAGTTGGCTTTAGAGAAGTTTTTTACGGAGCTTTCCTTACTGGGGGGTGGGGGTGGGATGTGGATGTCAAGGGTTATTTGCTTAATGGTCAGACCTGACCAATGAGGGGGTGACCACTGGTGTGGAGCTTCTATCTCTCATGCTGGTAATGACCAGGTCTAGGATATTGGAGGCCCTGGTGAGACAGTGGATTAGTTGATCCAGGGCATTGGAATTTATGAATTCAAGAACTGTTGGTAAAAGGTGTTGGTACCTGAGTAGTTTTCCCAGTTAATGGCAGAGTAGTTGAAATCACCCAGTATTAGGGTGTTTGGTTGTATCTTAATATTTTCCAGTATGTTTAGAAAGGTATAGTGAGAATCTTGGGGCATGGTGGGGGATCTGTAGCAAGCTACAGTATGGATTGCAGTCTTACCTAGTGTTAGTTGCACCTGGAGAATTTCAGATGCATTGTGTTGGGCAACTAGCCTGGAGGTGTGAATATCCTTGGTGAATATGGACACTCCTCCACCTTTAGTGTTTCAGTCTTGGTTTTGTGGCTGAAGTGTGGTAAGAGTTGTAGCCTGGTATTGAGGGGTGTTCTCTGGAGCTTTGAACCAGGTCTCAGTTACTGCACAGATATCGATGTTCTCCATTTTTAGGAGTGCCTCAAGGGAGTCCATTTTGAGGTTTAAACTTCTAGCATTGAGTAGCATTACCTTCAGATTTTGCATGCTTGCATCTGTTACGGTGGTGGTTTTGTCCTTTGAACCTTGCCTAAAAAAGGCACTATAAGGGTGGCAAGAGCTTTAGCCAGCAACCTGAATCCCAGGGGTGACAGGTGCAAACCATCTCTGGCAAAGCATCATGGTTTGTCGCTCATATCTTTCCAGACAGACAGATACTGGGTCCCCTTTGTATGACACCAGAAGCTTAGCCAATTGTTGAAGTCAATCATTTGTCTTTATACTGTGGTATCATTCTGGGTGAAGGCAGGATATTACTCAGGGCTAGGGTCATACCTACCTGGGCCACATGATCCGAGAGAGCTTCCATGTCTCTTTTCATGTAGTCCAGGGAGGCACGTCTCAAGTCATTCACTCCAAAATGGACAATGACAGAATCGCATTTGTACTTGTTGTGGAGTGACTTGAGTACGTGCGTTATGTGGTGGATCCTGGCACTCGACAGACAGCTGACTGTAATTTTCTCCTTGTTCAGCCTGGTGAGTGGGACATCAGTGTGCCTGACTATAGATTCATCTATGACTAAAGTGTTGGGTACATTATCTTGCCTTAGGGGCTGTTGTTGGGTGGTACACTGGTGTTGTGAGCTATGTGTCACTTTGGTTGTGACTGGTGTTTATTTGCATTTCAGCTTCGGAGGTCCTTGTTGCTTAGGCACGTTAATATTAAGGGCCTCTGCATATGTGGGTTTAGTGTTGCTATGTGTGAGTTTTGAATGGCTATGAGTTGCTTGAGGTGTAGTGCAGGTGTTAACCTTCTCCTCTTGACTGTCTAGCACAATCTTGGCAGGAGAGAGCTTTGCTTCCAGTTTGACTATGTAAGTGCATCTCTCGTGGGTTGTAGTATTGGGTGGTAGGAGAGGGTTGTCTGTGTACATGAGGCAGTTGCCGCATTGCCTCAGTATGCTCAGATTCACCAGGTGGACAGGAGAAATCACCGGAAGCTGACCCTTGGATATGCCTGTTTAGGTGCTTTTTTTGTAAAGTACAAGAGCTGTTTTCCCTTACCTTTGCAAGGTACTTTGCAATTATAGGCTGTTTAGTGCCTACAATTTGTTTGAAATATACTTCTCAGATGTTCAGGCCAAATCAGAGGGGCTGTGGCTGACTATGTTTGCTGTTGACTGCAAATTAGGTGCAATCATTGAATCCCCAAACAATGTCAATATACTTCAAGAGGGACTTACACAAACCAATGATTGGTGCCAAAGCCATGGACTCAAACTCAGTGATAAAAAAATGCATCATCATCCTCTTCGGTAAACACAAAATCCCTACAGACTATCATATAAATAATAATACCCTAAGTAACAACTCAGTAGTGAGAAACTCCACCATGTGTCTACTGTGGTAAGGAAGGCATTCTACGTTGAACACCTCATTAACAAAGTCATTGCCTCAAGAGCAGAAGAGGTCATAACTCCCCTGTACTCGATCCTCATTAGGCCAATAATTGAGTACAATGCGCTCTTTGGTAGGTACCTTACCAGGACCTGCAGCAACTTGAGAGGCCTCTGAAATTTCTAACCAAGAAAATTCCGGGTCTCCAGCACATGTCATACATTGACATCCTGAAGTCATTGTCACTATACTCAGTAGCATATAGACTACTTAGAGGAGAGTTGTGCCTGGCCTACAGAGCAATCTTGGATACAAACCTAATGGAAATGCTGCACATCTGCAAGTCAAATGGGACAAGGGTCACCCACTCCAAGGACCTTAACCTTACCTGTGACATAAATAAGACTTTGTGGAGAGACCAATATTTCTCTCAGAGGTTGCCACTCACATCAAACAGAGCCCCTCTATGACCCTGTTTAAGCGTAGCCTGGATGGGGAAACATAAATTCTTGCCAGAGTTTTCACCTATGACCCTCCTAGACATGGGCAGTCATTGCTAACTAAGATCTCAAGTCTAGGCAAGATTCTTTGTATTGGGTTTGTCTAGTATTTTATTGGGTACACATGACTAGGCTTGTACAGACCTTTGGGTCAATAGCCTAGTAAGCACCTATGAAACTATGAACCTATAATTCATTCCTATGTAATTTATTGCCTTTGTTTACTTTCACAATATACATGATAATGCCAGTGAAGTCCCCTAACACCGCACTACCTGCGGTATATGCAATGACCCCTAATGTATCTGCTTTCCTTGTAAACTGTTACCTCACCTATCAACTTTCCCTATTATTTATGAATGTTACTCATTTTGTTTCATTGCAACTGTGTTCTCCCAGCTCCTTTTGTCAACATTTCAGTTTTGAAGTCATACAAATGTCTCCATGAGTGACCCTGCTTATTTCTGCAGTTCTCACTAACTATGATAAAGGAAGTTTGTATAGTAATCTATTTATATATAACTAGGTACGTCTTGTTACACTCTCCCTGCCTCTCAATTATGTATTTCAGGTTGGTTGTTCTGTCTGCACATACTCATTTACTAATGTTAAGCTATTTACAACCTGTTGTTTATACTGTCTGCCTATCTGTGCATCAACATGACTAGTGGCAGGTGTTCTAGCCATTAACAGCCACTGTTTGATATATAAGGTGGCTTGGTGTCTTGCATATTCTATGACCAATGTTGCTCATTACACCAAGATGGACGATCATATAGGATTTAGGCAGAAGTGTACATGTTTGGTAATGAATCCCCAGGCATATGTGTTGTGTGTACATATCTGTGGTATTGGTTTAATATTACAATATCCTTGAGCTGGTAAAATCAGGTGAAGTGTGTCTTATCATTCTGCTAGTAATAGGTAGTCAGTGCTTATTTTGGTAGTTTGTAGAATGGAAATATAGGAAAGTGGATTGTCTGGAGGCATATATCCTTTCCTCAGAGATAAGCAAAAGAAAAGTCGACTGGAAGTGGATACTGGGTACGTTGGAATGCAGCCTCCCATATTTAAGTCTTTGTTTGTGCAGTAGGTGGGGCATGCACGAAAAACACTCTTCTCTCCATGAATATTATTTGTAGTAGGGAGAACATTTATCTGGAAGAGGTCCTTGTTTGTCTCTATGATAGTAATCCTGCAAGTTTACTTAAAAGGACTACCAAAAGGATACATAGGTGTAAGTGCTTGACGTTTCTTTTCCTTAGAAGATGAAACTGCTTCCCTGTATACACTAATGAGGCATTTTTCCTTCCCCACTATTGCAAAATCATTAAATTAGCCATGTAGATGTGGAAATTTGGAAAAAGAACCTTCGGTGGGTTATCGGGTGAAACATTTGAAGAGGACAGTTAATCAGATATAGGAATGTTGTCAGAGTGTATGCATCCAACAAATTTATGAAAACAAAAATCAGTTTATCTTACATAAATGAGAATGTGCATGTATTTCTCTCTCTCTTTATCTCTCTCTTTCTCTCTTTCTATATGTAAATGTGTGTGTGTAAATCTATCTATATCTATTTAGCTAGCTATATATCTGCTGTCTGGATACAATACCACAGACATTTCTATATTTTCCCTCAGTACATACTGATATGATTTACCACAGCAGCAGATGCACTTTATATTCTACAACACACTTGTGATACTATAACACAATCCCTTGTTAGCTTCCACCAGCACACGTGGATGTATTATAGTACAGCAGTACTTGCTATGATATAATAGCACATCTCATGCAGTCAGAATATGTTCCCTGTACTCACCTACAGACATGGTGACACAGCATCTGCACTATATATAACTTTTTATCATTTTGTTGAACATTCATAAATGATATTATAATAATCATTGACATCATCATAGTATGATAAAGAAAAATAAACGAGGAAAACATACACACATATCAAACAAGCAAAACTGAATAAAGACAGTTTACTTTAACACTTGTATAGTGCTAAAGGCAAATATACTATATTCTTGTAAACTTGTTCCAAAGTGGGAAGTGATAAATGGAACGGGCAATACAGCGACAAAAGTGGTAAGGTTAACTTCATGATAGAAAACATGCAAAAAAGAACAAACATTTTGATGTGAGTTATTTTATATGTACATCAGTATAGTAATAAAACATGAATATGAATATGATTAAGCAAGAACTAGAAGTAAAAAGACATTTGTCATACTTACCTTTAAACAATTAGCACACAGTGTTATGTGATAAAGAGTAATGAGTGGCAACTCACAGGTGGGGCAGTACTGAGGAACAGATAGTGTGATCTCACTACCATAAGTATGTCATGACTAATATGCAAATGACTGCATAAATGCATGCAAATGAGTGTGACAGTCATTATAGGTTCATAGGTTCATAGGTTCATACTAGGCTATCTGCCCGAGGGCATTTACAAGCCTAGCCCATAGTTTTGTGGCTTACGCCACCCCTTTAGTATGGGGAACTATACCCATTATTTTGCTGTGCCTCTGTTGAGCAGTGACACTGAGGTAATCCCTGGGGTATATCTGCGATCTCCCATCCATTGGTCAAGATTTCTCTTGAACAAGGCCAGCGAGGTGCTCTGCCTCACATATACCGGGATTTTATTCCACAGCATAGGGAGTCTTTGGGTGATGAATCTATCCTCCAGCACATCCTATTAATAGCCGTGTCGAGGTTTAAGTCTCCCCTTGTGGCTCTGACGAATCTAGATTTTTGAGGTGAAGCATATTCATCAAATCTGGGTTTGACATGGCCTTGTATGTTAGGCAAAGGTCACCTCTGAGCGGTAGCGAGATGGCCACTGAATAGAGCTGGAGTTCTTTCAGTCGGGCAGCATAGGACAGATGTTTGAGACCCTTTATCCTTTTGGTGAGGAACTTTTGTGGCCTCTCCAGCTGCTGCAAGTGTCGGGTCAGATACATTCCGAATGGGGCATTGTACTCAATCATTGGTCTGATGAGTGATGAGGATAGGGAGACTATGACCTCCCTTGATCTAGATGAGAATCCCTTCATGATAAGGTGGGCAATGTAGAAGGTCTTCCTAACTACTTTAGCTACATGGGTGTCGAATGACAGACTACTATCAACCTGGGTCCCCAGGTCCCTGATAACTTCTTCTGTGCTCAGTGGATTGCCACCTATTTGGTAGCTAGGGAACCTTGTTTTTCCCGAAGGGTATGACTATGCATTTTTGGCATTTAACTTTAGGCCATGGCTCTGGCACCAGTTATCCGCTTCTGTGAGACCCTTCTGAAGGATATCTGTGTCAGATGTGTTTTCTACTATGGCGCCCAGTTTGCAGTCATCTGCAAACTTTGTCAGCCATAACCCTCCTGTGTTTGCTTGTACTTCGGAAAAGTAGATGCCAAACAAGAGTGGGCCCAGGACTGAGCCCTGTGGTACACCACTTGTGACAGGCTTTGAGTCTGACATGGCGCCAGCAACTCTGACCCTGTGGGTTCTGTCACTCAGCCAGTTTGCAACCCATCTTGTGATGTATGGGTTAACATTTAAGCTGATGAGTTTTTCAATGATACCCGAGTGGGGTATTGTATCGAAGGCCTTCGCCAGATCGAGGTAGGCTGTATGGACTGCCTTTCCTCATCAATGGCTTTGGTGACTGTTTCAAAAGTCAACCAAGTTTAGAAGGCATGATCTGCCTTTGACAAAGCCAAACTGGGATGGATCCAAAGTCTGCAAATTCCCTATGTCTTTATTTATGAGGTCCATTATGATCCTCTCCATGGCTTTGCAGATAAGGCTTGTCAAGCTAATGGGCGGTAATTTCCAGGGTCGGTGGAGGCACCGCCTTTGTGAAGTGGGACCACAGTTGCAGTGCCACCCCCCTGGCGTATGATCCAGACGTAAGACTATGATTAAACAGCTGTCCTAGCTGTGGGTTTAATTCCTCGCTGCGTTCGTGGCGCACACAGCCGGGGACACCATCAGGTCCCATGGATGCTGTGTTTTTGCTTTGGAGAGAGCAGTTCTCACTTGGGCATTGGAGATGTTTGGGGGCTGCAATCGCTTGGTATAGATATCTCTCCTTTGGGGAGGGGGAGTTTGCACTGAACCTGTCAGCCAGTATGTTGGCAATGTCTGTAGGATCAGTAATCTTCACATCATTTTGAACTAGTTCTGAGCATATCTGGGAGTTTCCTCCCAGGTTTCTAACATAGCTAAAGAAGGCCTTATGATTGTCTTTTGAGTCTTTAGCTATTTTTCTCTCAAAATTTGCTTTGGATGATTTTATGAGAGCTCTTAGTTTTTACTTATAGTGATCAAGGGTGTCTTACCTTTTAAGGATTTTGCTCCATCTTGTAGTAGCTTCCTCCTTTTGTTGTAGAGTTTGTTTATGGCTGGGGTCCACCAGACTGGACGCTTGCCTTTGGTACAAAGAGTCTTTGTTTTGCTTGGGATTGCCTTATCCATGCAGTCCTGCAGGTGCTGGTAGAAGGCATTTGTAAGTGATTCAGCGGCTTGAGTACTGTTTTCTGCTCGGGGCCTTAAAGGAGACCACACTAGTCTTTAGAAGTGTGAAGTCGGCTTTCGAGAAGTTCTTTACTGTGGTCTTTTTATTTCAGGTGGGGGTGGGATGAGGACCTCCAGCGAGATTAGTTTGTGATCTGATCTCACCAGTGAGGGGTATACTTCGTGTTGAACATTGTGCTCCCATGTTCGTGATGATGAGATCAAGTATGTTTTCTCCTCTTGTGGGGATGGTGACTAGTTGTTCCATGGCATTTGAGTTTATGAATTCCAGGAACTTTTGGGCTAGGGTGTTTGGGCTTGAGTAGTGTTCCCAGTCTATATTAGGGTAATTGAAGTCACCTAGTATGATGGTGTTTGGTGATACATTTATCCCCTCTAGTGTTTTCAGGAAGGCCATGTGAGGTTCTTGACTTTGTCAGGGTGGCCTGTAACATGCTACAATTTGCAGAGCAGTCTTGCCTATGGTTAATTGCACCTGGATGGTCTCCGATGCATCGTGCGTTGCCATACACAAATAATGAAATCAAACTTGGTATAGCATTTCAGAAACATTTTACAAAAACAGCCACTTTGATCATAAGTTCTGAGTGTCAGGAGTTTTCCATCTATAGGGGCTTTATTCACATTTTAATGCTAGCTGTAGCATAACTATTTGCATAGGAATATTATTTAGTAGCCAGTTTGGAAGCAGTATATGCAGTGTTACACATCGCTGCCCTCTACATCACAGATCGGTACACCAGCAATTGACATACCATCACATTCATTTTCAGAATATTGCCAGCTGTTACTGTGTGAACAGATACATCATACAGAATTTAGAAGACATGAGCTGCCCATGCATGGAATGGAGGGAGGGAGATGCATGGTCTGCCTATCCCAGTGGACATGAACATTTGTGTAGCATTAACCTTCCTTATACGGGAACTTTTCAACATCCAGCATGGGAAATGTTAGAAGTTTCACTGGCATCACCTTTGGGAATCCTGCACCAGTTCCTTGATGTGAAACTGCAGCATGTGGAGGCTGTGATGATTTCCATGTGCAGCAGAGGAAATAATCACCACTATGGGGACATTCTATGATCAAGTGCATTTTCCTGAAATCCTGGAGTCAAATGACTGTTACCAAGGCCTCAGCTGTACCACATAGCATCCAGAATATCAACTGGAAGGATTTCCACTCTATCAGTTGCCAGGTGGTGTGCAGTGCTCATGGTATTAGATACAAGGTATCTCTACATCATCTGGACATTTCCCATGATTCCCATAATTGAGATATGTGCGACCTTTATTAGCATTTCATGTGAGATGACTTTCTACAGGTCTCACTAGTTGGTAGGTGCATACTTTCTCAGCTATCAAGTCCTACATATGATGATCAAGTGGAAGTAGACATCATGCTGTATATAATGGTAACCACTCTTATGTGCTGCATGTGATACAAGATAGGGTTTGGAACCATAGCTATAATTGCCATCAGAAGCCACCAAACCATGGTGTAGATAGCATACAATACTATGCTTCCACATACATAGAATATCATTGAGTATGTGTTCAGACTCCTGAAAGCCCACTTCTGCTGCTTGGATACATCTGGTAATGCACTGCAATATGAACCTGAGATCTTCACTAAGATATTTGTGGTCTGCACCATGTTGCACAATATGGCAGCTTGTGAGCAAGTACAAATTGGTAAAATTTCAGTATTGTCTTTCAGACCTGTAGCAGGAGAGAAGGAGGAGCCAGGTGAGGAGTGTTTGGTGGAACTGGCTGCAGAAGAACATCATGTAAGACAGGGGGAGATGTTAAACGTTGCAGCACTGGCAAAGAGACATTGCCTTGTCCAGAAATATGAGCCACGACAATGGAAACATAGAATAAAACTAATGTATATATAAACACATCCAGGCTATGCATTACAGTCCACTGAGTGGCCACTTGTAAATCAGCATTTACATTACCCAAACAGGCCAGATGAGTGGGCAGGGTATACTCATCATCATCATCATCATCATCATCATTTGTTCAGGTGGCATAGAGCACTGTGATGTGTAACAGTGACACTGTCATGCATATATGGATTACAAGAGGTTTATACAGGCAAGTATTAGCTGGTTAGGAGTTTCAGAGGTCACATCTAACAGTGACAGGGTGGAGCGTCCATGTCTTGGATTTTGACCAAGTTTACCATGTGGCCCTGCAGTGTCCAGACTGTATACATATTGCATGTCTTTGTCAGGCCACTTGGTCTGTATATGACGTGCTGGTACACATTACACTGTATTTACTACCTTGGAGCAGGGATAATGAGACAATCCATTCACATGCTCCATGCCAGACTGTTATTCACTTCATTATGGAGAATGTACCTTTTCACAGCATCACTTGATTTTCATAAGGTCATGCAGTGAAGCTTATGATGCACACTTAAGAAGGGGTTCATAGGTTCATAGGTTCAAACTAGGCTATCTGCCCTAGGGCATTTATAAGCCTAGCCAGAGTGTGTTTGGCTTTCGCCACCCATTTTAAATGAATTTTGCTATGCCCTTTTTCGACGTTAGTATACTGTGCCTCTGTCTAACAGTGATACAGAAGTGATACCCGGGGTAAACCTATGATCTTCCATCCACTCATCAAGATTCCTCTTGAAGAGAGTCAATGAGGGACTCTGCCTAACCTGGACTGGGATTTTATTCCAGAGTGAAGGGAGCCTCTGGGTTATGAATCTGTCCCTCCAGCATGTCCTATTTATTTCAGTGCTGAGGTTCAAGTCTCTTGAGCGCATAGCTCGATGGGATTTGGATTTTCTGAGGTGCAGCATGTCCATTAATTCCGGGTTGGACATGGCTTTATACGACAGGCACAGATCGCCTCTGAGCAGGCGGTATGCCACTGAGTAGAGCTGGAGTTTCTTTAACCGGGCAGCATATGGCATCTGTTTGAACCCTTTGATCCTCTTGGTGAGGTACTTTTGGGGCCTTTCCAGTTGCTGCAGGTGTCTGGTAAGGTACATCCCAAAAGGGGCATTGTACTCAATTATGGGCCTGATGAGGGATGAGTAAAGAGGCACGATGACCTCCCTTGATCTAGATGTGAATCCCTTCATGATTAGGTGGGCTATATAAAATGTTTTTCTAACCACTTTGGCCACGTGGTTGTCAAATGAGATATTGCTATCAACTTGGGTCCCCAGGTCCCTAATTACTTCTTCCATACTTAATGGATTACCACTTATGTGGTAATTTGTGGGCACTTTATTTTTGCCAAAGGGGATGACTATACACTTTTTGGCATTTAGCTTGAGACCATGGCTCTGGCACCAGTTGTCTGTTTCTATGAGGCCCTTTTGGAGGATGCTTGTGTTGGCTGGAGAGTCGATTATCGCACCCAGTTTGCAGTCATCTGTGAACTTGGTCAGCCACAGGCCTTCCGTGTTGGCCTGTACCTCTGAGAAATATATACCGAACAAGAGAGGTCCCAGGACTGAGCCTTGTGGGGCGCCACTTGTAACTAGTTTGGAGACTGACATGGCTCCAGCAATTCTAACCATGTGGGTTCTGTCCTTGAGCCAGTTTGCAACCCATCTAGTGACATAGGGGTTTATATTTAAGCTGGTGAGCTTATCTATAATGCCCGAGTGGGGTATTGTATCGAAGGCTTTTGCGAGGTCCAGGTAGACTGTGTGGACCACCTTCCCCTCGTCAATGGCCTTGGTGACTGTTTCAAAGAAATTGACCAGGTTTAAGAGGCAGGATGTGCCCTTAACAAAGCCGAACTGGGTAGGATCCAGTGTCTGTAGGTCCCCAATATCTTTACTTATAAGGTCCATGATGATCCTTTCCATAGCTTTGCAGACCAAGCTAGTCAGACTTATGGGGCAATAGTTTCCAGGATCCATTGAGGCACCACCTTTGTGGAGAGGGACCACTGTTGCTGTACGCCACTCTTTGGGTACATATCCTGTAGTAAGGCTGAGATTGAACAGTAGTTTTATGTTTGGGCTTAGCTCTTCTTGGAGTTCATGTAGGATGCAGCCCGGGACACCATCTGGTCCCATTGATGCTGTGTTTTTTGCTTTGGAGAGGGCATCTCTTACCTGAGCATCTGAGATGTCAGGGGGGGGCAGCACTCTGCTGGGATAGATATTGGCCCTTTTGGTGGGGGGGTGTTTGCGCTGAACCTGTCAGCTAGGATGTTGGCAATGTCTGTGGGTTCGGTGTATTTTTTGCCATTTTGGACTAATTCTGAGCATATCTGGGAATTCCCACCCAGGTTCCTAACATAACTAAAGAAAGCCTTGTGATTATCCTTAGTGTCCTGTGCAATTTTTCTCTCGAAGCTGGCCTTAGACGATTTTATGAGTGCCCATAGTTTTTTGCTAATACTGATCAGAGATGCCTTCCCTTTTGGGATTTTGCTCTATCATGTAGTAGCTTCCTCCTTCTATTGTATAGTTTGTTTATGGCTGGGGTCCACCAGACAGGACGTCTGCCTTTGGAGGACTGGGTCTTGGTTTTATTTGGGATTGCATGATCCATGCATTACTGAAGGTATTCATAGAATGCGTTTATAAAGGATTCTGTGGTCTGGGCCGTATTTTCCACAGGCCCGGGGGCTTTGAAGGATTCCACCTCGGGTTTGAGGAGTGCAAAATTTGCTTTAGAGAAGTTTTTCACTATGGTTTTCTGGACAGGGGGTGGGGTCGGGATGTGACTATCTAGTGAAATTAGTTTATGGTCTGATCTTACCACTGAGGGATACACTTCTGCTCTGGAGCATAGAGTCCCCATGTTGGTGATGATCAGGTCCAGTATGTTTTCCCCTCTTGTGGGAGTGGTAACAAGTTGTTCCATAGCATTTGAGTTTATAAGTTCTAGGAACCTTTGGGCTAGGGTGTTGGAGCTAGAGTAATGCTCCCAGTCTATGTTTGGGTAGTTGAAGTCACCCAATATAATGGTGTTTGGTGAGACCTTCATATTTTCCAGTGTTCTCAGGAAGGCCGAGTGGAGTTCCTGGGTTTGGGAGGGTGGTCTCTAGCAGGCTATAAACTGGAAGGCAGTTTTACCCACTGTTAGTTGCACATGGATAGTCTCTGATGCTTTGTACTGTGCCACCAACCTGGAGGTGTGGGTATCTTTGACGAATATTGATACTCCCCCTCCTTTTATGGTTCGGTCTAAGTTTTGGGGCCGAAAAGCATGGTATGAGGTATAACCTGGCAGTGCTGGGGTGCTCCTGGGAGCCTTGAACCAGGTTTCTGTTACTGCACAGATATCGATGTTCTCCATGCTAAGGAGAGTTTCGAGTGCATGCATCTTGAGGTTTAGACTTCTGGCATTGAGTAGCACTACTCTTAGTTTCTTATCCCTTGTGATACCTATGGAGGTGGGTTTGTCTTTTGAGCCTTGCCTAAAAAAGGCACTATGGGGGTAGCAAGAGCCTTTGCCAATATCCGAAAGCCCAGGGGTGATAGCTGCAAGCCATCCCTAGCGAAGCATCGTGGCCTGTCGAGCATGTCATCCCAGGCTGACAGGCATTGATCCTTTGAATGACACCAATACTTAAGCCAATTGTTGAAATTGATCATCTTGTCTTCATATTGTGGCATCATTCTTGGTGAGGGTAAGATGCTACTCAAGGTCAGGATCATACCGGCCTGGGCTACATGCTCAGAGAGCTCCTCTATGTCTCTTTTCATGTAGTCCAGGGAGGTACGTCTCAGGTCATTCACACCAGCATGGACAATGACTGAGTCATATTTGTACTTGCCTTGGAGTGACCTGAGTGCTTGTGTTATGTGGCAGATTCTAGCGTCCGACAGGCAGCTCACAGTGACCTTCTCCTTGTTCAGCCTGGTGAGCGGGACGTCAGTGTGCCTGACGATAGAGTCACCTATTACAAGTGTATCATGTGTGTTGTTTAGCCTTAAGGGCTGTGACTGTTCGGCACTCTGGCTTTGTGAGCTATGTGTTCCACGTGTTTTGTTTTGGGGTAGCGGTTGCTTGGGTGTCTGCTTTGGAGGTCTCTGCTGCTTAGGCAGATTTTTATTTAGAGCCTCCAAGTATGTTTTTGTGTGTTTATGTGTTTGGTTTGCTGTCATGGTAGGTCTATGTGAGACTGGAATTGTAGTGAGTGTGGTTTCCTTTTCCTCCTGACTGGATACATCAGTACTGAGTTGAGAGAGCTTAGCCTCCAGTTTGGCTATATGGTTGCATCTCTCACATGTGTTGGAATTTGTTGGGAGGAGGAGAGGTTTGTCTGTGTACATGAGGCAGTTGTAACATTGTCTCAAGATTCCCAGATTCATCAGCTGGACCGGAGAGGAGATTGACAACTGACCTTTGGACATGCTAGAATAGTTTTGGGAATTCCTTTATAATTGAAAAAAAAAGGGCCAATGGGGAACAAGGTAATCAAGGGGAGTTTGTGATGGTGTAGTGCTTTTAATTTTTTAGTGCTGACTTATATAATTGCTTTAGTGAGCAAGTGCCAGGTAACTTAAATGCAATGTGCTACAGGTAACTTAAATGCAAAAACGACAAACAGTAACTTTCATTCAAGTGAAGCAAGGAAATAAGTACCAGCAAGCAATGCAGATATCACTAGGGATCCACAGAAGCACTGAAAAGCCGCGTTTTAGGTGGGATTAGTGTTTCAGGGAAATAACAAGCAAACAAACAACAAGCATACAAACAAAGCTAGATTCAGCAGGTCTGGATCTAGTCTATGCTACAGCAAACAAGGTGTACCAATTTCAGTAAGAAACAGTTCAAATATGCAGGCACTATAAGCCTTTAACCAGAAATTCCCAGCTCAGAATGGCAGAGTCCAGCCTCTCCTCCCACAAGAGTGCAGACCACGAACCCTCTTAATGTAAAATAACTGGCCTGAAGCCCAAGTGCTTAAACCATAACTAATACACTTTTAGAATAACAGACACTGAGATCTCAATCAGCAGTTCCCAACTTAGAAGGATGTAAGCTACCTGTCCTGCCACCACAGTGCAGGCCACAAACTTTCCTAATGTAAAACAACTGATCTGAAGCCTAATTGCTTAATCCAAAAGACTTAGAATGATAGCTACACTTTAATCAAGTTACTACCAAGCAGTAATAAATACAATTGAATACTTTAAAGAATGCCTGGATTAGTGCTCAAGTTATACAACCAAAGCTAGATTCAGCAGGCCTGGATCTAGTCTATGCTACAGCAAACAAGGTGTACCAATTTCAGTAAGAAGCAGTTCAAATATGCAGGCATTATAAGCCTTTAACCAGAAATTCCAGCTCAGAAGGGCAGAGTCCAGCCTCTCCTCCCACAAGAGTGCAGACCACGAACCCTCTTAATGCAAAATAACTGGCTTGAAGCCCAAGTGCTTAAACCAGAATTAATACACTTTTAGAATAACAGACACTGAGCCCTCAATCAGCAGTTCCCTACTTAGAAGGATGTAAGCTACCTGTCCTGCCACCACAGTGCAGGCCATAAAGCTTCCTAATATAAAACAACTGGTCTGAAGCTCAAGTGCTTACTCCAAAAGACTTAGAATGATGGCTACACTTTAATCAAGTTACTACCAAGCAGTAATAAATACAATTGAATACTTTAAAGAATGCCTGGATTAGTGCTCAAGTTATACAAACAAAGCTAGATTCAGCAGGCCTGGATCTAGTCTATGCTACAGCAAACAAGGTGTACCAATTTCAGTAAGAAGCAGTTCAAATATGCAGGCACTATAAGCCTTTAACCAGAAATTCTCAGCTCAGAAGGGCAGAGTCAAGCCTCTCCTCCCACAAGAGTGCAGACCACGAACCCTCTTAATGTAAAATAACTGGCCTGAAGCCCAAGTGCTTAAACCAGAATTAATACACTTTTAGAATAACAGACACTGAGCCCTCAATCAGCAGTTCCCAACTTAGAAGGATGTAAGCTACCTGTCCTGCCACCACAGTGCAGGCCACAAACCTTCCTAATGTAAAACAACTGGTCTGAAGCCCAAGTGCTTGAACTAAACAGCTTAGAATGAGTTACACCAAGCAGTAATAAATACAACTGAGTACTTTTAAGATGACGCAAAAGCAAACTAAAGTAGGAAGAAACACAAATACAGTAAAAGCAGATACATTTTTTTTTTGAATGAGCAGATGAGATGGGCCCAGGAGGAGTATCCAAGTGTAAATTTACAAGAGGGGCGGGCAGTTTCAAAGCCACCAAGATTAACACCAAGACAAAAACAGGGAGAGTGGGTGGGGACCTACTGAAAAAACAGTCACAACTTCCAGCTAGATATTGCTCAATGCAACACAAACAAATTACTTGAAATCGTGTATTATTTGATAAAAGTGCAGATAAAAATCTACTTAACTCCACTCATGCAGGTCTCAGTTGGCCAAAGCTCACAGTTATTATCTCCCCATTTTCTCCCTTCCTTGTAGCAAGCACAGCACTGTTAACTGACTTTTTGAAACTGGTATTTTCTTGCTCCAGGTTGTCATCTCTAATCTTACCCAGCAACTTCTCTGCGAACTATATAACCAATAATTATTAATATAGATGCATCAATACATTTTTTCAGTTCTGCTAGGTTATCTCCTATCCTGATTCTGGCTTAACAGACTTCAGCTTTTAAGCTTTCCCTATGTTTTGCCAAGAATCAATTAGCTGAAGCTTCAACTGGATAAAGCAGAACAGTCAATGATGCAACACACAGAAAAAAAATATTAAATACATGTTTGAAGAAGGTATGCCTCACTGCACCTAAAGTACTCTTATTTATATATGCTGGCTCCACAATCATACAACTATAGAGAAAAAAAAAAAGAAAATTCTCAGTTTGAATTAGTACTGGCACACAGATAGAAACTGGTACAAAGCAGTACAAAAGTTCACCTGGAGTTACACAGCAAAGGAAGGAGTAGGAATCAGTGGCAACTCTGATGTAGATAGGCTAATGAGCTCCCATATGAAACAGCAGTAGATGACACAAGATGCAGCTAAAGAGGCTATGCCAAAGGAAGATTTTCTGGAGCTTTCTGTAGACTGCCACAGGAAACAGAGAGCAAATAATTTATTTCTAAACTGAGATCAGATAAATAGAGTTGCTTGATTTAATAGAGATGCATAGGCGTATTCAAATCTTTGAAACAAATACATTACAGAAAGCAAATAAGACCCAAAATGCTAGACATTTGATAAAACAGATGAACACAGTAAATACGGCTATTAACAGAAGTTCATGTCATATGACAGAAGTAAATAGGATATATTATTGTGCAGTTAAATTAATAACAGATAAAGTCTTACCTCAAAAACACAGAGCAATGAGGGAAAGGAAGGGAAGAAATAAAATGCCATCATGGAAGCAATGAATACAGAAAACTATAACACAATTAAGACAAGAAGTGTCATAGTTAGAAAAGCATGGAAGAGGGAACAGTTCAACAAAATTACTTTGAAGGACAGTTGTGATAATTGTAATGTGCAGTATCAGAGCAGATCAGGAACTCTCATACACATACCTCTCAACCGTACCGAAATCCTCTGTAAATACCGCTTTTGAGGGCAAAATAATGGGGTGCCATGCATTCTCAAGCGGCCCCTTTAATTTCTGAATTTCATGGGTTTTGTTTCATTTGAAGTTTTTTTTTTCAATGAATGACATCATCATGTGCACAGTGCAGGACATGCGTGATGATGTGCAGACAACCTGTCAGAGAATGCCCGAGCCATTACTTATTTTACTTTAACTTTTGGATTACACCAGTCTGCGTGTTATACTTAATTTAATTTAACTTAACTTTTGCATTTGACCTGTCCAAATGTTATACATGCTGTGCCTTCTTTCCTCGGCTGCTCCAAGTAAGGTAAAAATTCTGTTACCAGGTCTTTTTGTTGCTTTATGTGTGAGAGGAAGGGTTACCACGTCACCAGGTCTTTTTGTTAACTTGTATGCAAGAGAAATGGCAGTGACAGTTACATTCTGCAAGTTAATTTAAGCTGCATTCTGGTTTGGCCCAGAGTTTAAATAAAACAAAATTTGAAAGAAAAGAAGAACACTTTACTTTTTAATTGGTAATGTTTTATATGCGTTTACATAGGTTAATTTACGAATGTTAGACTGAGGTTTGAGAAAATGTTGTTGTTGTGTCTTTTGGCTTTTCCCAGTTAGGGGTCACCACAGCGGAACTCTGATCCACTAGTGATTGGTAGTTGATTTTTACATGCCGAGTTACCAGCCCTGATGCACAACCTTCAATGAAGGTATGCCCATTCACGCATGTCTCCACACAGAAGATGCTCTAGCTGAGAATCGAACTGGACAGCGTCTTACTGTGAGGCGACAATGCTACCACAGCTCCACCACCGCGGGTAGGTTTGAGAAAATGTATGATTGTAAAATGGCCTAGTAGATCCAATTTTTATTATTCCGTGTGTGGCTAAGGCTAGGATTTCAAGGAAGATAGACATTAGAAGAAGAGGATACCTCTCCATAAAAATGGAAGATGTTATATGATGTGGCCGTGCTTTCAAGTATACCTTACGAGGAATGTTACTTGTTTAAGTCACAGAAAGTCGATATTCCTCTCTGTTTCATGTTGAAAAGATTGTCACACATTCAGTGTTAACTAATCACCATGATAAATAATACAAAATTGTACCAATTCATCAAATAACTTGTTATACGTGTAATATACATTTGCTCCATCTTTGAGTGTCATAGCTGAAGCCGCTTGTAATCTGTTAACAAGCGTTCCATATTTTGCCTATCTGTTCTGAGATTCTATAGAGTGTCACATTTTGGAGGTGAAATGTTGAAAGCTGTGGATATGTCTGTCAAGATTATTTTCTGTTATTGATGCTTACTTTATAAGTTAGGTTCCCCACCTAATTGTTCACTTCTTTACTTAGTAATTTTGGGCAAATTGTACTGTATGCCATGTCTCTTAATGCTGTATTTATTGACCTTGAAGGTGAGATTGCTACTTCTGCATCAGGTGTGAATTTCTGTAGACTATGCTGGAGAAAATACAATTTTTTTTTTATTGAAGTGAAGGAGAAGATTTTTTTTTTGTCAGAGGCAGAATAAAATGTGATGATGATGTTAATAATATATTGATACTGTGCCCAGGATGGGAGGGAACACAGTGGCAAAATTAGGATTTTTTTTGTATGTGGGGTGTGGGTGAGAAACGGAAGTAGCACTGTTCAACCTGTTGTGGGTGTATGCAAGAGAAATGGCAACAGCACTGTTTAAGTTAAGTTAAGCTGCATTTTGTGAGGAGGGATCAGGTGTGTGTGAGAGAAACATGGAAGCAGCACTGTTCATTATGATTTTGCAAGGAGAAATCCAGCATCATCTGCAGTTACATTCTGCAAGGAGACTCTAAGTTAAGCTGCATTCTGGTGTGTGGGTGAGAAATGGAAGCAGCGCTGTGGGTTTATGCAAGAGAGATGCACTGAGCAGTCATGTCTCTAAGACTTGTGAGGAGCAGTTGCTGTGTGTGTGTGTGTGTGTGTGTGTGTGTGTGTGTGTGTGTGTGTGTGTGTGTGGGTGTGTGGGTGTGTGGGTGTGTGAGTGTGTGTGTGTGTGTGTGTGTGTGTGTGTGTGTGTGTGTGTGTGTGTGTGTGTGTGTGTGTGTGTGTGTGTTTGTGTGTCTGTATGTGTGTGTAAGTTAGCAAGAGAGATGCACTGAACAGTTATGTCTCTGTTAAGAGATATGTGTATGTAAGTAAAATGCCCTAGTTAGGTATACCTAGTAGTTACAATTACTCAGGCTCAAACTCTGGACCTTAGGTGCAGTGTGCAAGACCCTAAATTCTCTACCCACACCACCACCACTTGGAATTAAAGGAGTTTGGCTGATACTTTTGGTCTGTTCTTCTTAAAATTTGTGGTTTTCTGGTAACTCAATGAGAAATTAATTCACTAAATAATGATAATTTTAGTCTTACTATCTTTTAGAAAATGTGTGGTAACACAAAATATTTTATTTTCACAACTTTTCAAACATTATACAAGCAATATTTAAAATGTGTCCCTGGTTTTGCACCTTTGTCCCCCACCCCCAATAAATTTTGGCTTTTTCCAGATTTCTTGTGTTGCAGTTTATTCAGGGGGAGAGACGTTTAGTGCTGCTTATTCCAAGTCTGCTCAGGTTGTTAGTAGCACAACAGATAGAATACTTGTTTCTGATGCTGAAGACTATGTGTTCTACCCCCACAGTATATAGATGGATTGATGATACTGCACTGTCTTGCATTGTAAAGGAGTAGATGCTGCAGTCCTGAGAATGTCCTTTTTAGCGGAGATACCCGGTAACTATGAACCTGTTATCAGTTTGCCATCCATTCTCATTGCAATATTACTAGCTTATCATTTTTTGTACTTTACTTTTTTTTTGATGTAGAAGGCTGTGGGGTCTACTCCCATAGTAGGTAGATGCATTGCTGATACTCTACTGTATTGTAAAGGGGGTGGATGCTACAGTCCTTTTTGGTGAAGATACCTAGTAACTATATGAACCTGTTATCAGTTTGCCATCCATTCCCTATTGCAATATTACTAGTTTATCATTTTTTTAATGTAACATAGGCAATTTATTCCTCAAGGGCAACAGCCACTTTATTTGTAGATGAAACAATGAAATATAAAGTTGTTTGTTAGGAGCAACCTCTTCATTCATTACAGATCTCTTTAATGTGGAATTATTTAGATGACTTTTACTTCTGCAGAGATTGTGCATATTTACTGATACTGGTGGATTACAGCAGTTTGAGTAGACTTTTATGATGGAAATGTTCTGAATTTGGCAATTTTGTCATTATTGGTTCATGCATTTTGTTTCACTGCTTACTGGAAAAATGTTGAAAACAATAAATTTAAAATGCGCTCTAACAAATGTATTGTATTATACAAGGAATATAATTAAATACAATCAGAAAGGTGTATCAAAGAACACATGTATGTTTCATGTGCAAGGGGCCTATGATTGGAAAACAGCCCAAAGGTAATCTTTATCCACCACTGGCCAGATTCAATTTCTTTGAATGTGGGTTTCAGTGCTGTTTCAATGAATGTGAGTTTCAAGGGCAGAGAAGTTTTAATACTGAGGTCTATTTTAATTGTGAGACTGTATTGTTTTGTTTAGTAGATGTCTATTAGTGTTTGTGCTGTAAAATATAAAATAAAAGTTTTAAATAAAATCCAAATAATCATTGTAGAAATAAAGCAGTATGCACATTACAGTGTCTATGGTAAATGGGGCGAACTAGACAAGTAATGGGACATTGGAATGGCTGCAGGGGGCTGTGTATGGGGGGCCCTATTCAACCATGATTTTATGAGCTTTTATGGAGCTTTTCTCCCCAGACCTTTACTGATAAATGACTTGTGTCCAGTCGGACTTTCCCGGTAAACAAATATAAATAAATAATAAATAATAATGAGGGTGGAAGGGCGGGAAACTCAAAGACATCCCCTGGCGGCATACACTCTAGCTATGCCACTGATCAGTAGGCCATGAAGAATGATGTTTGGAGGTCCTGGTAAACTATAATATTCTTTTACTAAGATTAGAATATTGCCTACCATTAAATGCCCTACTTTTACCACAAAACCCAGATACTGCAAGTCACCAAAAACAAAACCCTAAAGTTTCTTATCTTCACCCTTCCCAGCGATTATCATTGTTACACATATAAAAAAATGGTTACCATTTACTACAGGATCTGGGGTTATATTTTGTCTGTTTTTCAGTTTGTGTTTGAAAGTCGGTATCCACAATGCCACAGGAGTGGGTAGGGCTACATAATTATGTATGCAAATTGTATGTTAATCAGCATACAGATTTGTACCTGTTTTTCATGGGCATTTGTCCAGATTTCTGATGTTTCCAGGTTGAGAGGTATGCTCATACACTATTTCAAATAAACTAAAAATATCAGCACAGGCTGAAAAACATTGAAGATATGCAGACAAATATGAAGTAAAAGTGCAAAATAAGCAATTTATTGATGATCCAAAACATTTTTATAGAGAACTGGGAATCAAAGCAAAGGGTATAGAAACACCACAAAAAGTAATAGACACATTTTGGAAAATATTTATGAAGACCCTGTGGAACATAACAAAGGTGCTGAATCTATAAAAATTAAAAAAAATAGTAAGGATTTCAAATGTACAGGATATGAAATGGGATGAAACAATGGCCACAGAAACTGAAACAAAATTAAGCAAAGCTCTTAAGTGGAAGCAACAGGCACATATGCAGGACCGAACTTCTGGCTAAGAGTATTAAGATCTTTTCACAAAAACCATCCCAAATAGACACCAACCTGGTTAACAACAAGAGAAACGATACTCCTCTTTAAGACTGAACCTGTAAGCCATCTGAAAAACTATAGATTGACAAGCTGCCTTCTGAAGATGTGCAAACTATATACTGATGCATACAGATTTTTACAGTCATTTAGACAAAAAAGAAACTCAGTCATGGCAATAGAACAAAAGGGTAACAGAGGAATGTCATATGGATTTGTTGCTAAATAAAGCCATTATAGAGAATTGCAAAAGGGGAAGAATCTAAGTATGGCAAGGAGAGATTATGAAAAAGCATTTGAGAACATCCCATGCTCATGGATAGAGTGTTTACAGATGTGTAAGACACACCCTATACTGATCAATTACATTACAATGACCATGAAACAGTGACAAACCATTCAGCAGTTAAGCCATTTCAAAGGGCAAATTATTATCCTAAGGATAAAAATAAACAAGGGGGTATTCCAGTGTGACTCTTTGTCACTCTACTATTTTGTCTTGCCCTTAACCCCTTAAGCTGTTTACTTAACAGACTTGGCTATATTGTATTTCTTCGTAAATAAGACATAACCAGAGAATAAGGCCTAGCATGGTTTTCCAGGGTGGTCATGATATAAGCCCTACCCCAAAAATAAGCCCCAGTTATGATCGTCAACAACACATGATGGACATGTTGAATTTAAAGTAATATTATTGACACCTCTTGACTGAGGTTATCGTACTCTGCTCACTATTTTTGGATCATTTGGACACCCAACTTCTCTTTGCAGAAAGTCATAAGGTTCTTTCCCTGGGAGTCCTCCACAATTCTTACTGGAACTCTAATTATCACTCACACTTGACGGTTGAGATCCTTGGCCCATAAACAGTGGCAGGTGTACTTTGATAGGTCAAAGTACAGACAATGCACGTAAAGCACTCTCACTTGATAATAAATGTCTGTGGTTGTGTCTTCTTAACCATCTCCATTTTGTGTTGCCACTCCGGTCTTGTAAGTCTTCAATTAACTCCCCCAGACAAGATGAGTGCAAAAAGAGAGTTATTCCATCACGTACAAGAAAGGAATCATGGAGGACTCCCAGGGAAAGAATCTGATGGCTTTCTGCAAAGAGAAGAAGTTAGATCTCTGAATGGTCCAAAAATGGTGTGCAGCGTATGATAACCTCAGGTAACAGGCCGACGAGAGAAATCCTAAGAAGTGCAAGTGTGGATCAGGTTGGCAACCATTATTTCCTGAGCTGGAAGACATCATCTGTGACTGAATTGCTAACAGGAGAGCAAAGGCGTTGGTTGTGCGCAGGGCTGATATTCAAGCATTTGTCCTTGAAATGGCACCACAGTTAGAAATATCCCCAGAAGAATTCAAAGCATCACAACATTGGCTGGATGGCTTCCTTCAGCGATATGAACTGTCTCTAAGAAGATCAACAACACTGTTCAAGCTGGAAGATACTGAAGTCATTAAACGTGCACTTGCATTCAAGTCCTTTGTTGACGACATTGACTTTTCTAAATACCAACTCCCCAACATGATTGCTATGGATGAAACTGCAGTGTTTATGGACCAAGGATCTCAGACAACAGTTGATCAGAGGGGTAACGTCAATCTACATTCCCTCCACTGGTTGCGAGAGTGCACATGTTACCTGTATTTTGGCAATTCGTCTAGATGGAAAGAAAACCCCACCTCTAATCATTAGTAAGGGCAAAAAAGATAAGATTGAATGTGTTTCAGGCATTTACATTCTTGAAACCGAAAAAGCCTGGTGCACACAAGCAGTTATAAGGAAGTGGGTCAGTGTATTGCTGCCCCTTGTTTTGCGAGGTGGTGAAAGAGGTCTGCTAGTTTGTGATTCAGCAAACACTCATAGCACTAAAGACATGAAGAAATTCCTTGCACGGAGAAGAATAGATCAAATAATGATTCCTGCAGGAATGACTGCCTATATCCAGACACTTGATATTGCAATAAACAAGCCATTCAAGGACCATTTGCGCATGGAACGCAATGACTGCATTGAAAATAGAATGGACAGAAATCAGCATGGAAACTTTGTGAAGCCTAGCCTGCAAGAGGTCATGACTTGGGTGAAAAATTCATGGGATAAAATCACCGACAGCTGTGTTGCCAATGCACTACAAGCAGGCTACTTGGACAAGTAGTGCTCATTTCAGGAGAGCTCTATTGCTAGGCATGACAGATTGGGGCCAATGGTTCTACAGGAAATGGAGTTGCAAGAAATTCAGGGCAGAATTCAGTGGTTGGAGACTTATGACAATGCTCCAGAAGAAGATGACATGGCTGTATTTGAATAACTTTTCCATTATCCGGGCAACAGAACGGATTGCTTCAGCTTTCAGTTTTATTCCTCTCCTCCAATACACATGTATTGAGATTTTTCTGCACTTTCTGTTAAGCATGAAATATTGCACTGTGAAAGTCAAGGTGTAGATATTCTGAAGTTGAAATGTTTGTTGCACTCTTTATGTAGAATTCTCACACAACTGTTAATGCATTACTTAGAACTGTTGCCTAATAACAGAAAAGTACCAAATAAACGTCAATTTGTGTACATGAATAAATGTCAATTTTTGTACACAAATAAATGTAGATTGTTATATGGGGGGTAAATAAGACATCCCCTGATAATAAGTCCTAATGCATATTTTGGTGGGGGAAGTGTATAAGACTCAGTCTTATTTTTGGGGAAATAGGGTAGTTATAATTTGGTTCCTGGAAAACAGCCTTGCAGAAAGACTTCTCGTCTACTTTTTGTGAATGACTTAGAACCATAGTTCATCAGATGAGGAGTTGAAAGCACAACTGCAAGTAGTTAAATCTTTTTCAGATGATATACAAATGTCATTTGGTCTTGATAAGTATGCAAAAGCAATGCTTAAAGCAGGAAAGTTACAGCACCAAGAAAACATCAGTCTGGTACAGGGAATGTGATATAAAGGAACTTGAGTAGGAGGGAGTGTATAAATATTTGGCAACTGATTTAATATCTGCAATTAAACATTAACAAATACAAATATAGCTCAGTAAGGAATGCTTCTGAAGACCTATACTTAATACTGAAAACAGCACTGATACCTAGAAATAAAGTCCAAGTTATATACCAATTTGGTCTTCCTGTTCTTCCTGTTTTAACTTGTAGTTTTGGGGTGACTGACTAACCCCAAAAGTACTGGATTAGTTGGACAGGAAAACAAGAAAAATGCTTCATGCTTATCAAATGCTATAAAAAAATCAGTGAATACCAAGATTATATAGTCCTCATTCTGACTGAGGTATAGCTTCCTCAAAATGGATTACATGTCTAGATCTGCAGTCATGGGACTGCATACATATCTCCTGACCTCATTGGATCCAAACACACATCATGAAAGTTTAAAACCTGAGAAATGAAGTCTAAGATGACCTCTTTGCTTAGTTTAGCAGAAGTGGGAATGGGAACCAAACCAGAAGTAGGTAAAAGTCAGACAGCAACTGAATGTACCAAAACAACCCCCCCCCCAAAAAAAAAAATAATAAGATAAGGAGAAGAATCAGATGAGAAGGAACACAATTTGTAAAAAACATAAATATAGTGGCAAGTATAGAGATCTCCAGGAACAAACTACTTTTGATCAAGATTTGACACAGGAATGGTTAAGGAGAGGTGAGCTGAAACCAAAAGATAAAAGATTAATAATGACAGCCTAGGATAGTGGAGTACGTACACATTGGTTTACAAAGTCCATTGAACATTTCGGAGAAACAGACAAATGCAAGGTTTTATAAAACAGAATTTGAAACAGTCACACATCTTGTTGCTAGGTGTGATACATTAATGGCAGAGGGTGTGTATGCTGAAAGGCATAATAATGTGGCAAGACTGTTGCTCTGGGGATTATGCAAACATGACAAAACTGAAATAGCTGAGAAGCATTAGAAACATGAGCCACAAAGCATTATACCACATGGGATCACCTATTACCAATAGTTCAAAAATAGATGTTAGAAAACCACATATAGCAGTTCATGAAAAGAAGAAGACAAAAGTAGCATTGATCATTGAAATTGCTACACACAGTGATTACAGTGTCTTACATACAGAGAGACATGAAGTCATAAAATACCAGGACTTGCAGGCATAAACAGGGGCAGTGTGGAAGAAGGATACCCAGAGAGTTCCAAAAGTAGCATGAGTAGTGGGTTTCATAAAAAAAAATTACAGTCATATTTAGATATGCTACCAATACATATGAATGCAGAAAGAGTCACTTCTGGGCACATCGTGGGTGCTGCAAAGAACACTATTGGCTAACATCAAACATTAAAACAATACTAACTTTATGAACCTTACTTATACCCTGACTTAGGTATGGGATCTGTTCCCATCATGGTTTTAAAATCCAAAAAACTTGGAGAAATGCAACCAACAGGAACCTTATGCACTGTGTGACACATGTGCCCTGACCCAGCAATCAAGGAACCTCGATCCTCACCACTAACACCAGTGAGGGACATTTCATATAGAAGGGAAGGATAACAAATACACACAGTAAAGAGCAATTTCCCTGGTCGGTCCCTTGCTCTCCAGGTCCCCAATAAGATACCCCACTGGCATATCTATAGGGTTCAGATCTCAGCCTAGTGGGCAAGCTAAAGGCTCCAGCACCCTCTCTGTCCAACCAGTGCTTTGTGTCCCTGCCCAAGTAGCTGACACACACACACACACACACACACACACACACACACACACACACACACACACACACACACACACACACACACACACACACACTATGAGAAGGATCTCCAGCTGTGCCCCCTTTTCCCAGACTATACGGTAGTACCAGCTGCCACCACCCACTAATATTTATCAGCTACTCAAAGGCCCTTAAAAGGGTGTCTAGTTATTATTTTGCAATATTATTATCCAATTGGTAGTATGGCCCAGGGCTAAAACTATTAGAATGGCTTTGTGCAATTTTACCAAAGGCTGCAAATACTCTAAAGAGCTTAAATTATCTCTTCAAAAACAACTACAGTTGAAAGGGTTTAAAAATATGTAATAACAAATAGTCAATACACAAGACAATACTTTTTGCTACACAGTGCTAGTCAAGAGTTTAGATATCACAGTGAAATACTTAATTCAGTAGTACAGTTCTGACATTAGAGAAAAACACTTAGTCCAATCTTTCTAGTTTCTAGCTATGTCTAAGAGAAAACACAAGTATAAGATAAACTTATATATAGAGCAAAGGCAGTGCTGAGTTGGATGGGCAAGACAAAAATGCTTAATGCTCTCTGATTCTCTCTGTTTTTAAAATCATATTCCTCGTTCACATTACATCATTCTTCACACTTTCCTGGGTTCCCAGGCTAAAAGAAACAGCATTTACATTCTCCACCTCTGGGCAGAAACCAAAGCAATAAAGGACATTTTTGCATGCAAATTCTGGCCATTAACTCTGGCCTTAACACAATAGCAAGAATGCCTTCATCTAGACCGTCCGCAGACATGTTTACATCAAAGGGTCACAACATGCTTTACTTGGTCAGCAGAGTGTACTGTAGTTACATTTTTGCAGTTCCACATGTAACACTATTTTTACCATTTAAGACAACAAGCCTGTGGTTTACATTAATATTTACAAATGACAGAATTTGTAAAAAAAATCTATCTGGCTAGGCTGGCAGCCTTCACATATCTTCACCCAATCTTCACACACTTACTGTGATTTCTTGGTCAGCTGTGACTGAGAAGATTCAAATTATGGAATAAAAAACAAACTGGAATTCATCAGCTTACATTCAGTCAAGTGTATGAAAATAGTTTTGTTATGCTGCCTATTTTTGGTAAATAGCGTTTTGTCACACTACCATTTTTTATTTTTGTTAGGGCATAGTCAATATATTGACAAGGGATATATACATATACATGGTATTTGACCTTTCCTGTACTTGCACTATTCACTATCCAGATTGCATGGTCTGCTGAGAAGGGGTGTCCACATATTATGCCTTACTATATTTAACTGGAGTTTGTTCCTTGAGAACACAGAACATGGAGTTGGTTGCCAGCTCCCTGATCCTTGTACAGTTTAAGTCTTTTTCCTTAATCTAGCACTAGACCAACCATTACACTTTGATGGAAAAACAGAATTATATTAATAAGTGCATATTGCCTGTTGCTGGGTATTAATCCTTCACAGAATATTACAGTTAACAAGTGGTTGTTGATTTTACAAAGCTAACTTCTTCCTGACATTTATGTACCTTTTGTGCCTGTCATTCTAGTTTTTTTGTGTGTGTGTGTGTGTGTGCACTTCCCTTTTGTATCCATTTTGAAGTTATGACTGGCAATAAGCAATCCACTTTTCTTCACACAACTACAATGGATGTCATGAATGTAGTTTGGCCTAATGGAATTTAAGGGCTTAAGTGTAGCCCAAAAATTGCAGCACATCAGGGATCCTATAGCAAAATGCACTTTAAAATAATGTCTGCATGAAACAAACCAGAAACTGTGTTACATCCAGAAACATCTTAAACTGTTACAAAACTGAGGAATGCTGAGATCAGCCCCTTCATCCAGAAGTGGAGTAACCATTCCTGTCCACATTTTACTTGTATGGACTCTAGTACTAGAGTAGGCTGCTATGGAAATGAGAATCATGGCTATGAATGGTGAATAAAGTTAAAACTTTTTCAGTAATATTTCTTTTGCCAAATTTTATGGGTCTAATTTAGATCAGATTGAAACCACTTAGATGCATGGTCAATGCCTTTCCACCCTATGAAAAAAATAACTGCCCACTGATAAATCATATGGGGTAATGTTAATGTGGTACTTGACCATATTATAGGTAGGAAACAAGCAAGGAGAATACAATTTCCCAGGGCACTTGCCTGCTATCAATGATATCAACACCTTCAATTCAAGATGGTCTAATTCAGCTTAAATAGCAATCTTATATCCAAAACATAGAAAAATAAAATCCAAAGGTGGCACCATGGGCAAATCTTATATCCACCCCAAACTAATTGAGACAAGGGAATGATACCTCTCTTAGGATGGATTACAAGCAACTTCATCTAGAAATAATGCTTAGATTTGAAAAGCTGAACTGCTCCTAAACACACTTCCTGCTTTTAGGCCACATTAATGCTGTATGACTTTGGATACACACCACTTTAGTTAAACTGGTATGTAGATTTGTTAGTGCATACATGCCAGCAGGTTTAACTTTATCTGGAGACTATAAAGAAAACATAATTTCATCAATGTTATCATAAAAGAGGCTTCTACAGACATGCATTGGACAGTGTTTAGGACTCATATAAGGGGTGCTACTCACAATATCTAGTACATTAATAAATCAGAGAGGGTCATTATCTGAATGTATTTATTATTATTATTATTATTATTATTATTATTATTACTATTTTATGTTTTCCTTCACCGGGCTACTCTCACTATGCTTGTTGCCTACTTTCAGGAGAGACCTGAGATGACATTCACTGGAAGATCTTTGCTAGAGCACAGCAGAAGTTAAATATGTTTGGTTACAATAAGGCACCTCTAGACTTTTTTCAATAAAATGTCTTGACTGAAAATATTACAGAATGTAGAAGACTCCACAATCGCATGCTCTGTACTAAATTTAACAGAGCTGGCCAGGAGGTTGCAGTAACTTTACCAGAAAAACAGATTACCAAATAATGTTAATCTGAGACACAAACCAGACAGGAAAGCAGATTGCTACAAGTATATAGATAGAATATTGTTGAGTAGTAACAGATGCATGGAAAAGGCAGAAGTCCATGGAGGGTGATATGTTTTCCCTAGAAACTATATTTTGCCTATTCTAGTGTAAAATGGGAAAAGTACAACAGTGCAGACACAGGCAGCTAATAAACCTAACAAGGGAGTGTCTCGTAAGATATTATATCAGTATAGACATGCAACTCCACATGATGTAGTATTTTGCATCATATGGTGGCTTAGCTGTGATCATCACTCTTTTCAGACTGCCATATGTAACACACCTGTTTACAGGCAAAGTTGCTCCACTCTCAGGCATCCTGTTTGCTGGTACTAATCTCATGCATGTGGTCATTTGCCACAGTGCCAGCCAGAGTGGCTGTTTTCTGGTATCCATGACAGTGGCTTTCCATACTGTCCAGGCTATCCAAGGTACCTGGCATGATGCATACCATTTTGATATGCTGATTCTGTCATCACTACAATGTGCTCACCACATTCTCACATTGGTATACTGTCCTTGATATCAAATAACTACAGGTAAAAGTCCTATGAATTCCCAGCCAGAATACTTCAATGATGCTTTTGTAAACTTGAAACATGACTGCAACAATCACAAATACTGCTACCTCCCCCCCCAAAAAAAAAAAAAGTAATTATATTTGTGCCAGAATCCATACACAGGAATAATACTAATTTTAATATATAATCTTTCGACAGCACAATCATTGAACAAGTCTCTAAAAGGAAACTACTGGGCCATTAGATATCAATTCTTAAAAGTTAATACCAGTCTCAATTAAGTTGTAAGAAGAATGAATGGAGAGCTCAGCTCATTATATGAAGTAAAAGCCTGGTTACCAGAATAAGTACTTCCAACCATTACTCTGGCTTTTTTACTACCGCCCCTAATGCATGCAGCACCAGTACTGTCTGACATATTCAAAACTAGTCCTTGTAAAAATATAAAATGGAATAGGATACAACCAAAGCAGCAGCCAGTTTACCCAACAACAACAACAATCACTGCTTAGTCCTCAAGAAAGTTGTATGGCTTGCATTACAAAATGCATTATATATCCCCAATTAAAAGTAGTTAATTTTATTAAATATCAACCTGAGAATAGCCATCTCTTTACAATTCTGTCAAAATTTATAACCCAAACAGACTCTTTGATCACAAAATAAGAGCTTGCTACATATTCAACCACAATATAAGCCTTTTGGAGAGTCCTTAATTTCAGCTTACACAGCTAAACTATAGAATGCACTGCTATACTCCTCCTTCCCTCTCCTATTTCACTGGCTATTTTAATTAAGCACAAGATTATCATTTTGTGAAATCACAAAGTCACCACCCCTTCCAATCTGAATACAAAGTGCCCACCTCTTCCAATCTATCTAGTTATTTTAAAATGAGTGGCTCTCCACTTAGATAGCTAAAGCTTAAGTTACCCTGTCTTTCATATCTAACTGCTTAGTGCACACTGCAGCTGTTAGGACATAGGTTCATAGGTTCACAGGTAGGTACTAGGCTATCTGCCTGATGGCATTTATAAGCCTAGCCAGAGTGTGTTGGATTTTGCCGCCCCATTGATTAATTAACTGATCCTCTGTCAAGCAGAGCCAATGAAGTGATCCCAGGGGTGTATTTTCTGTTACCCATCCACTCATCAAGGTTTCTCTTGAAGAGTGTTAGTGAGGGGCTTTGCCTGATGTAATTTGGAATTTTGTTCCAAAGCAAGGGGGAGTCTCTGTGACAGGAATCTATCCCTCCAGCATGTTCTATTTATTTTTGTGGTGAGGTTTAGCTCACTAGAGGGCGTGGCTCGCAGTGACTTGGATTTCTTTAGGTGGAGGATGTCCATCAATTGTGAGTTGGACATGGCTTTGTAAATCAGGCAGAGATCACCTCTGAGTAAGCGATATGCCACTGAGTGCAGCTGGAGTTTTTTCAGATGGGTTGCATAGGACATATGTTTGAGGCCAGTAATCTTCTTGGTGAGGTACTTTTGTGGTCTTTCCAGCTGTTGGAAGTGTCTTGTGAGGTACATCCCAAATGAGGCATTGTACTCTATGATGGGTCTAATGAGTGACGAGTAGAGGGGCACTATAACCTCTTTATTTCTAGATGCGAACCCTTTAGTAATTAGATGGGCCACATAGAAGGATTTCCTAACTACTTTGGCAATATGATTGTCAAAGGAGAGATTACTATCTACCTGGGTCCCCAGATCTCTTATTACCTCTTCTGTATTAAGGGGGCTGCCACCTATGTCATAATTTGTGGGTGTTTTGTTTTTCCCAAATGGAATGACTATGCATTTTTTGGCATTTAGCTTGAGGCCATAACTTTGACACCAGGTGTCCATCTCAGTAAGTCCCTTTTGGAGGATGTCCGTGTCAGCTGGAGAGTCAGTTATGGCTCCCAGTTTGCTGTCAGTGGTGAACTTGGTTAGCCATAGTCCTCCTGTGTTTGCCTGTACATCTGAGAAGTATATGCTGAACAGTCAGGGTCCCAGGACTGATCCTTGCGGGACACCACTTATGACTAGTTTAGAGTCGGACCTGGAGCCCTCTAGTCTTACCGCGTGAGTTCTGTCTGTAAGCCAGTTGACAACCCATCTTGTGACGTAGGGGTTTATGTTCAGGCTAGTGAGTTTTTCAGTAATGCCCGAGTGGGGAATGGTATCGAAAGCCTTGGCGATGTCAAGGTAGGCCGTGTGAACTACCTTTCCCTTGTCTATGGCCTTGGTGACTGTCTCGAAGAAGTCAACCAGGTTTAGTAGGCATGATCTGCCCTTAACAAAGCCAAACTGGGTCGGGTCAAGTGTTTGGAGGTTTCCAATGTCTTTGTTAATGAGTTCCATGATGATGCGCTCCATAGCCTTGCAGACCAGGCTAGTCAGGCTTATGGGGCAATAGTTACCAGGGTCAGTTGTGGCCCCACCTTTGTGGAGAGGAATAACTGTTGCTGTGCACCATTCTATGGGCATGTAGCCTGTGGAGAGGCTGAGGTTGAACAGTGTGTTTAGGTGGGGGATTAGTTTGTTCTGTAGTTCATGCAAGATGCAGCCTGGGACACCATCTGGTCCCATTGATGCTGTGTTTTTGGCTTTTGAAAGGGCTGTTTTCACCTGTGCGTCTGTGATTTTTGGGACACTAAACTTTTCTGGTATTGTTGTGGGCCCTTTTGGAGGTGAGGGGGGGGGGGTGAAGTTTGCACTGAATCTATCTGCCAGGATGTTGGCAATATCAGTAGGTTCAGTTTATTTTGTGCTATTTTGCACTAGTTCAGTGCATATCTGTGAGTTGCTACTTAGATTCTTAACATAACTAAAGAAGGCTATGTGGTTATCTTTTGAATCCTTGGCTATTTTTCTTTCGAAGTTGGCCTTAGAGGATTTCATGAGGGACCTTAGTATTTCACTGATACTGATCAGGGATGTCTTTCCTTCTTGGGATTTGCTTTTTTTCTGAACTAGTTTCCTGTTTATTGCAGGGGTCCACCAAACTGATTTCCTTCTCTTAGAGGAGTGAGTCTTGGTTTTGCTAGGTATGGCATGATCCATGCATCCTTGTAGATGCTCATAGAGTGCATTTCTAAAGGTTTCTGCATCTTGAGCAGCGTTATCCTTTAGCGTGGGGGCTGTGAAACTTACCACCTCTGTCTTAAGTAACGTGAAGTTTGCTTTAGAAAAGTTTTTTACTGTGGTTTCCTTAGCTGGGGGTGGTGGTTGGGGTGTGGACATCCAGAGTGATTAGTTTATGGTCTGAGCTAACCAATGAGAGGTTGACCTTAGGTGTGGAACACCTGTCGCCCATGTTGGTGATGACCAGGTCCAATATTTTTTCAAATCTGGTAGGGAAGTTTACCAGTTGATCTAGGGCGTTTGAGTGGATGAATTCCAGGAAGCGCTGGGCCTGGGAGTTTGTACTTCAGTAGTTTTCCCAGTGAATGGTAGGGTAATTGAAATCTCCCAATATCAGGGTGTTCGGTGGGACCTTCATGTTTTCCAGTGCCTCCAGAAAGGTGGAGTGGTGGTCCTGGGTCTTGGAGGGTGATCTGTAGCAGGCCACAATTTGCATTGCAGATTTGCCTGATGTTAGTTGCACATGGATGATTTCAGAGGTATCATGCTGCACCACTAACCTGGAGATGTAGGTATCCTTGATGAATATGGATACACCCCCTTCTTTTGTGTTTCGGTCTGTGTTCTGTGGCCGAAACGTGTGGTACGAGTTGTAGCCCCATAGTGCTGGGGTGCTCTCTGCAGCCTTAAACCAGGTTTCAGTTACTGCACAGATGTCGATGTTCTCCATACTGAGGAGTGCTTCGAGCGCGTGCATTTTGAGATTTAAACTCCTGGTGGTGAGTAGCATAACCCTCAGTTTTTTGTTAATTGTGCTGTTTACAGAGGTGGGTTTGGGGGCAGCAAAAGCCTTGGCCAGTATTTGAAAGCCTAGGGGTGTCAGGTGCAAGCTGTCTCTTGCGAAGCAACGTGGCTTGTCGAGTATGTCATCCCAGGCAGACAGACACTGGATCTCCTTTGAATGACAACAGAAGCTTAGCCAATTGTTGAAATTGATCATTTTTTCTTTATACTGAGGTATCATTCTTGGTGAGGGCAGGATGCTACTCAGGGTCAGGGTCATACCAGCCTGGGCTACATGATCAAAGAGCTCTTCCATGTCTCTTTTCATGTAGTCCAGGGAGGTACATCTCAGGTCATTCACACCAACATGAACAATGACAGAGTCATATTTGTACTTGTTCTGGAGTGACCTGAGTGCTTGTGTTATGTGGCGGATTCTGTCTCCCAATAGGCAGCTAACAGTAATCTTCTGCTTGTCCAGCCTAGTGAGTGGGATGTCAGTGTGCCTGACTATAGAGTCACCTATTACTAGTGTGTTAGGTATGTTATTTCACCTTAAGGGCTGTGATTGTGTGGCACACTGATTTTGTGTTTTATGCGTTGTCTGGTTTGTGGTGGGAAGTGCAGGTTGTTTGGGTGTCTGCTTTGGAGGTCTCTGATTCTTTTGCAGGTTTTTATTTAGAGCCTCCAAGTATGATTTTGTGTATTTATGTGTATTTTTTGCCAGTGCTGTTTTAGTAGGTCTGTGAGCGGCTGGAGGTGTGGTGCAAGTGTTAACCTCTTACTGTCTGTTCCAGTCTTGGGTGGAGACAGCTTAGCTTCCAGTTTGGCTGTATAATTACATCTCTTGCGTATGTTAGTGTTTGTCTGTGTACATGAGGCAGTTGTAACATTGCCTCAGGATACCCAGATTCACCAGCTGGACTGGAGAGTGCACCAGAAGTTGCCCTTTGGTTATGCCTGAATAGTAGGGTGAGCTGCTTAGTTGCTTGGTTGGTGAGGGGTGAATAAAGAGCCTTGCCCTGCTGGGCAATCAGTGTCAGGGTATATTAGTGCTTGCTATTAGGTCTGAGTAAGTGCTGGGCTGTAAGATGCTTTTTGAGTGCTTAGGTTGAGAGTTAGACTAGTTTCAAGGGAAAAACTGAACAGGAGACTTAGTGGAGCCGGGAATAATTTAACAGTAGCTAACTGGCACTGCCCGGTGCGGAAAACCATGCAAATGCAGTTTTTATAGTAGGGAAATGAAAGAGATAGAAATTAGTCCACAATGGCCAATAAACTATTAACTTCTGGGCTGGAACCACTCCTCCAGGGACAGATAGGTTGCTCAAAGCTCCCCTCTCTCACAGGTGAACAGAGGAACTTCCTTCTATCCAAGTAAGGTACGGACAACACAGAAAATAGTATCACAGCCCTGAATTCAGCACTTACCTGAAAACTGGACTATACTAGCTTAGAAAGGCGGAAAACAAGGAATTTTTTTGTTTGTTTTTTTTAAAAGATAAGGCAAAAACAGTAAAAAATACACTTAAAACAGCTTTAAATGACTACAAACGATCAGAAAAGGCTATTGCACTTTAATGTGTAGCCTACAACAGTTAAACAAATTATTTAAACAAAAAAACAACTTTTTAAAAGTGCAGGCAGTCATATAAGTACAATATGTGAAAAAAACAAGCTTTTAAATCACAATAAATGCTGGAAAATCTGCATTGAGGCAGAAAACAGTTAAATACAGCAAGAAAGTACAGAAAAGCGATACCTAATCTCTCCAAAGTCTCTCTTCTAAGCTAGAAAGCTTGTATCAGTTTAAGGCTTTCTAGTGCTACCCAGTAGGTTAGTTACAGGAAAGATGGGAAACAGGCGCAGATGTGGTCTTTTAAACCAGAAAGTTGAAAGTGACGGACAACTGTCCAAATGGTCAATAAACTGCAATTTCTGGGCCAAGAATCTCTCCTCTCATGGTAGACAGGCTATCTAGTGTTTATCACTCCCACTGATAAGCTAGAAGGCTTTCTTCCAACACAGAAAGGCTTGCAGGGCTCAGAAGCTTACCAACAGTCCTGTATGCAGAAACTCTGTATTTGGACTAGGCTAGTTACAGGAAAGGTAGGAAACAAGTGCAAGTGCGGCTTTTAAACCAAAACGTTGAAAGAGATGGAAAAAAAACTGCCCAAACGGTCAATAGCTACAATTTCTGGGCCAGGAACCACTCCTCTTGTGGTAGATAGGCTACCTTATGGTTACCACTCTCGCTGATAAGCTAGAAGGCTTCCCTCCAACACAGAAAGGCTTGGGGGGCTCAGAAGCTTACAAAGAGTCCTGGATACAGCAAATCTTTACCTGGACTAGACTAGTTACAGGGAAGGCGGGGAACAAGTACAAGCGTAGGCTTTTAAGCCAGCAAGTTGAAAGAGATGGAAAACTGCCCAAACGGCCAAATAAACTACAATTTCTGGGCCAAAACTCACTCTTCCAGTGGAGGATAGGCTACCTAGTGCTTATCACTCCAATTGATAAGCTAGAAGACTTCCCTCCAAAACAGAAAGGCTTGGAGTGCTCAGAAGCTTACTAATAATCCTGGATACAGCAACTCTGTAACTGGACTAGGCTAGTTATAGGAAAGGCGGGAAACAGGCACAAGTGCGGCTTTCAAACCAGAAAGTTGAAAGATGGAAAAAAACTGCTCAAACAGCCAATAGCTACAATTTCTGGGCCAGGGACCACTCTTCTTGTGGCTACACAGAAATTCTAAAAAGTACTCTGTAGAGAGACAGCCACAACTTCAGTTGAGTTAATATTCAGTGAAAAACACAAATAAATAAATTAAATACAGTACTATATGCAAAAGAGCAGATAAAAGTGTACTTAAATTCACTTATAAGGCCAGCTTATTTCAGGTAGATGTTAGCTGGCCAAAGCTCTGATATTAAGCAGAGATAACTCAAAATGTACCACTTATATAAGGCAACACAGAATGTCAGTGATGAGCTGAAACTACCCCCACTGCTATCAATGGCTACACAGATATTCTAAAAAGTACTCTGTAGAGAGACAGCCACAACTTCAGCTGAGTTAGTATTCAGTGAAAAACACAAATAAATAAATTAAATACAGTACTATATGCAAAAGAGCAGATAAAAGTGTACTTAAATTCAATTATACGTCCAGCTGATTTCAGGTAGCTGTTAGGCAGCCAAAGCTATTAAACAATTTTTCAGTCTTACCTTTAACATCTGCAACATCTACTCCAAGACCACCCATTATTGGAAAGCCCACAGTTTCCTTCTCAGTGGTCATCTTGGGATTAGTGCTTCTGTTTAGCTTCTGGTGAGGGAAGGAGCATAGGAACATTATTTCCTGGGGACAGCTGATTATCAGAAAGCCTAATAACTACTTCATAGGTGCATGTTTGGAATTTGTGTTTATATTTTGCTCCTGTTGAGAGAAGGAGCAGAGTGCATTGATTCCTGACCCTTTCTGGTTGGGAAGTGTGTCTGTGCTTGATCGTCCTGATTGGTCTGGTTGTTATTCAAGGCATCTACCAGGAAAAGGCTACAACAAGCCTGCAGACCCTTGCATCATATGGGACAACACTGTGGATCATCAAACAGCCTGTGGCCTGCTTCTTATCTTGGGATTAATGCTACTGTTTTGCTTCTAGTGAGAGAAGAAGCAAAGGAGCATTGTATCTCAGTAGACTGAAGTTGTGATGAGACCAACACCAGCAGTTGTCAGGCAGTAGCCTTTCAGATGACTCCCTTCTTTTCATCATTCTTGACAAGCTAATTCTTTCCTTTCAGGAAGCACTGCTTGATTTGCGTTTAACGTCAGAATAGCTGCCTAAATACTTTATCTATAAATTATCAGGTTCTACTTATTAGTTTCCCCTCAAATATTTGGCAAAGCGCTGTATAGTCACAGAACCCTGAGCTGACATTTTTCCTGTAAAAGCACCATTGAAATCTCACCAATACCTAGTTGCACACAGGAAAACTAGTTTGCAGTGATAAGCACTGCCCCAGAGTTGCAAACCAGATACTCCTGACATGACTTTATATTCTCACTCCATCTGATTAATCAATAAAAAAGGACCTATTGCCATGGATTTGAACTTTCCAACTATCTCTCTCTTATGAGCTTGGTGGATATGGGCATCCTGAGGCAATGCAGAAATTTCCTCATGTTTACTGACAGCCAGCTAATTCTCAAAAAACTGATATGGCATGTGAGAGATGCATTTATACAATGTCAGTGGATGCAAAGTTCTCACATAAAAGCACTCCTAATGTCAATCAAGTTGTCAGAAGTACACATGCTGCACCCATTACGCACAATTTATAGCAGACACATAGACCCAGATATGCAGAGGCAACTAAATGTAACCTACCTAAACCCAGGAGACCTCCTAGATGAAGTACACATAACAAACAGGCTCAGCAGTCCTGAACGTACTCTTTCAAAATAACGCAACAGATCAACACATAAAGCCATATCTCATTGAGGCTGTACTTCTAAGCCCATAATTTAAGCCACCACATAATTCAACATTCTGGTAATAGTAAACTCCATTGTGAGACACACTGATGTCCCTCTCACTGGGCTGAGTAAGAAGAAAGTCACAGTCAGTGGTTTATGAGGGGCCAGGCTCCGTCACATTATACATACACTCAGGTCATTGGACCACAAGTATCAGTATGATTCAGTCATAGTCCAGTGGGTATAAATGACCTGAGACTTACATCCCTAGACTATATGAAGAGAGATATCACAAAGCTCTTGGAATATGAGTCCTAGGCTGGTATGAGCCTAGGACTGAGCAACATTTTACTATCTCTAAGGATGATGCCACAATATGAACAAAAGATGACTGACTTTAATAACTTATCTAGTTTCTGATGTCATTCTAAGGGGGTGCAATATTTGTCAGCATGGAAGGAGATGGTCAACAGACCACACTGTTTTGCCAGGGATGGTCTGCACCTCTCCCCTCTAGGCTTTCGAACATTAGCTAAAACATTGTCATCCCCATACTGCCTTTTTTAGGTAATACCAAAATAAAAGTACTTTTGATATAGCAAATCAAAACCAAGGAAATATAAAGGTGTTACTTCTCAGTGCTAGGAGGCTAAAGAAAAGACTGCTCTCCCTAGAAGCTCTCCTCACCCTAGAAAATGCTGGCATCTATGCGGTCACTGAGACAAGGTTTAAAGCCATGGAGAGCACACCAGCAGTATAAGGTTACAATGTCTTCCACATATTTAGACCAGCTACTACACAGACAGGGTCTAAAGGTGGAGGTGTCTTGATTTACATCAACAATAAATATACCTCAAGGCTGGTCAAACAGGGCAATGCACTGGAGCTTCTTCATATTAAAACCACCACAGGCAAAATCCAATACCACTTTCTTGCAAGCTATAAATCCCCCTATATGACCCAGGAAACCCATATCATGCATTTAAACTTATTAGAAACACTAACCATCCAACCCAATACCATATTCATGGGCAACTGTAATTACCCCACTTGTTGTTGTTTGTCTTTTCGGCTTTTTCCCAGTAAGGGGTCGCCACAGCGGAACCCCAGTCCACTAATGATTGGCAGAAGATTGTTACGAAATGCTGAGGTGCCAGCTTGAAGCTCAAACTTCAACGAAGGCACTCCCATTTATGCATGCATGTCTTTTGAATGCTACCCAACCACAGGGAGGACATGCAGACTCTACACAGAAGGCACTCCCAAGCCACGCCGAGAATTACCCCACTATTAAATGAAAATCATATACAGCACCAAATGTACAGGCAAAGAAATTGCTGGATTTTATAAATACAAACTCCCTGGACCAGATTGTCAGTCTACCAACAAGGGGTGCAGCCATATTGGATCTGTTCCTCACTACTATGGGAGACTGCTGCATGACCCCTAGTGTAATGTCTTCTCTGTTAATGTCAGACAACAGAATGGTCTCCTTTGAAGTAAAATAAAACCTGGAACCCTAACTAAACCTGAAATATTCAGGAACTACTCTAAAGCTAACTGTCAAATATTAAGTGATGACCTGGAAATATTTCAGTCTCCCATAAACGTTGAGAACACTGCTGCCTATGCAGAACTGTTCACAGAAACCCTATACAAGCAAGCCAATAGCTGCAGAGAGGCAGCTGTACCCACTAGGAAGAAGTACAGAACTAACTCAACAAACAAGTCACCCTGGTGAAATCACAGCATCAATAGGCTGTATAACAGAAGGTAGAAAATCATGGCAAAAATTAGGAAGTGCAGCACCCAGCAGGATGAAAGCACTCTCATCAAACTAAACAAACAACTCAGAGGACAAACAAAGTCTACCAAAGACTAATTTGAGGTAAATTTGGCCTCCCAGGCCATAGACAACCACAAGGCAATCTTTAGCTATGTCCGCAACCTCAAAGGCAATACACAATTGTGTGCAGAGCTCATTGTAAATTGAGCCATCTATAATGAGTCAGAAGATATAGCAAACCTACTGGCTGACAAATTCATATCCAACTTTACCCCTCTCTCCCCATCAACCTTCCTTCAGGAAATACCATCAAATACAACTCCCCCTGCTATCACTATGGAACAGGTCTTTAATTCTCCCTCTAAGGCCAGGAACACTGCATCAATGGCCTCAGACAATATTCCAGGATGCCTTCTAAATATCATGAAATATGATCTATCAGGCCCTCTGGAATTACTATTTAACCTCCAAACAGGCTTTGTGCCTCACGAATGGAGAAGAGCAAAGTCATCCCTCTGCCCAAAGGTGGGCTATCCTCAAACCCTGGAAACTATAGACCCATAAGTCTCACAAGTCTCATATGCAAAGCCATGTAAAGAATTATCATTGACATGATCAATAATGACATAGGAAACCTCCCAGCACTGGACTCAACCCAATTTAGTTTCATCAAGGTCAGATCATGCCTACGGAACCTGATGAACTTCTTTGAAAAGATCAACAAAGCAATGAGTGAGGGCAAAATAGTTCACACTGTGTACCTTGACCTAGCAGATGCATTTGACACAATGCCCAGCTGCATTTTTGGCAAACTTAAGAGGTTAGGTACAAAACCATATATCACCCGGTGGATAGCCAACTGGCTCACAGATAAGACCCAGGAAGTTAGAATTGTCGAGTCCACCTCTACAAAGAGGTGAAACATAAGTGGAGTACCTCAGGTATCAGTCCTGGGGCCACTCCTTTTTGGCATTTACTTCTCTGAAGACAAGGCCAATGTCAACGGCTATGGGCTGACTAAATTTGTAGATTATTGTAAATTAGAAGCTGTCATTGAATTGCCCATTTGAATGGCTGACATGGACAAACAACTGATGCTAGAGCCATGGACTAAAACTAAATGCCAAGAAATGCATAATAGTATCCGGTGGAAGTCATCTACCCCTGGTAACTATCATATTAACAACACACCCCTAAGAGATTACTCAGTAGTCAGGGACTTGGGGACACACATAGACAGTAATCTAGCCTTTGACTCTCATGTGTCTGCAGAAGAGAGGAAATCATTCTGTGTTGTGCAACTTATAAACCAATGTATGGCCTCTAGGTTCAAGGAAGTCATTGTTCTACTGTATTCAACATTCATTAGACCTATCACTGAGTATGATGCCCCCTTTGGTAATCAACTAACCTGGCATATCCAACAACTGGAACATCCACAGAGGTCCACACTAAAAGAATACAGGCATAAATAACATGCACTATGCAGACCACCTCAAGGCCCTATCCCTGTATTCTGCCTCCTACAGGCTCTTGAGGGGAGATCTATGCCTGGCATACAAGGCGTTGTCAGACCCCACTCTGATGGACCTCCTGCATATCCACAAAATAAAAGCAGCAGAATTACACATTTTAAAGACTTAAACCTTGCCTGTGATATAAATAGGACCTGCTGGAGAAACAGGTATGTATCTCAGAGACTACCCCTTCTCTAGACAAGGCTCCCATCCGTGTGAAGCAGAGGTCCTCCCTAATCCAATTCAGGTGTAAGTTGGAAAATTGGATGGGGAACAGAAAATGAATCCCTGGTTTGGCACCTATGTCTCTAATGGACACAAGTACCTGTAAATGGTTTATCTCCCAAGCCCCTGCTTGTAAATGTTTCACATCCCAAGTCCCTGCTTACACTTATCAAGGATACTACCAGAACTTGTCAGAGATTTGGGATGCATGGCTAGGCTTAAAAAGGCCATTGTGGTTGTTAGCCTAGTAAACACCCAAGAACCTATGAACCTATTATATAAACAACCAATCATTTCTCAAAACAAATCACTACTTCCCCCTACTCCCTACTCCCTTCCTGCTTCATAGTCATACCTCTCAACCTCTTAGCCCAAGAAATCTGGACAAAGCCTGCCATAATGAGGGTACAAATGCCCAAAAATAGGGACAGATTTTAAGTATTGCTCTTATAATCATAGAAAGTTGCTAGAATACCAGGGTATATCTTAAAATGGATTTTCTAAAGGATATGAAGTCTGAAACTAAAATGTACATTATTTACTAATTTCGTTCCTCAGATCAGCCCAGGATTTGCCAGTAAAATAAACATTTTATGAGGAACAGACTAAAATTTGAGACAAAAATCTGGACATTCTGCAAAAATCTGGGGCAGCTGAGAGGTATGTTCACAGTTCTTATTCATCCCTACCAAGAAAACAAACCATGGATGACTTGTTTGTATATTATCTACTTTTATAGCTTAACTACCCTTACTTTATGTGTTTTTCTCTTTCTGTGATCAAATGATGCCTTCCCATGGAACTCAACATGTAGGTCTTTACCTTGCTAAGTCTATCACAAATATAATACTATTGTATCTCATTGTGTGTTGACAAGCTACTGCATGAATTGTTTGGTAATTTGTTTTATGCACTCTATCTCTACTGCATACTACCTAATGTTTTTAACTGTTACCAGTTTTATTGTTTACTAATATTTTTCTGGTAAGCCTTTGCTGAGAAGAGGTCAGAGTCCTAGTCAGATTATTCAGGTTTCACAACTGGAAATAAATAAATAAATAAATGCATGCATACATACATACATACATACATACATACATACATAAATACTAAGTTAATAAAAATACATGATGAATGAATGGATGTATGAATGAATAAATAAGTACCTAATGAAGGAAAGAAGTTCTATTAGATGTCCAGCTACCTATCTGCCACTAACACCCACCACCCTTATATTGCACTGTATTTTCAGTTTTGGAAAATGAAAATGTAGAGAACAAGGACAGGATCTGTAAATAGAAAATTCAGAAGTAGGAAATGTGAAAATAAAGAATTTGGGTGGCAGTCCAGATCCCTTAAAAATGAATATAAGATTTAGTGATCTTTATAGAAAATGAGATTTAATCAGATCAAGGATGTAACATCTGCTCACAAGTTACCTATGGCAGAGTATACAATGACCCCATATGATTACCCAGAAGAATAAATACTACCCCCCATTCTTACAGTCAATTCTAACCCATTCTAAAGAGAACAACACTAAATTTCTACAGACCATATCATCTCCTTACATTTTTGAGGATGACTTGTTCAAACTTAATAACCCCCTTAATCTAGGTGAAATTATTAGGATGATCCATTTATAATCTCTGGCATGGCTCCTGGTCCTGATAGGCTGAATACTAATTTGTTTTAATACCTATGGGTCTCTTGTAATACTCAGACTACGTAAGCTATATAAACCAATAGAAAAGAAAGGTTATCATCCAACCAGTATGGCAAACATCATCAATATAATACTTCTTTCCTAACGTTTGCAAAAACATTTGATTTTGTAGACAGTAGTTATGTGGTAGGCTCTACAGAAGTATGATATCAGAACAAATTTTTGTTAAATGATGACAATTTTGGGCAACAATGTTAAGGCTCAAATTTGCCCCGCTGGGGCCACATCATCACTGCTTACATAACAATGTCATATTTATCAAAGTGTTTGAACCCAAACTCTATGCAACTGAGCAATAAATGCAAGTATAAAATCAAGCATGAAACAACATAGACTAATAAGAAGCAATATTATATGAGAAAAAATAAATACAACAAAATGAACATAGACAACCTCTGTTAAAACACTTTGAGAGGCTTACTTATACTTTCTTGGGGGTTATTACATTGCTGATCTTTTTACTGAAAAATGAATGTCACTGTTCATTTAACTGCAGTGTGTTGTATTGTACAAAGTGGAGGTGCATTTGGTAGGAATTACCCCCCTTTTTCCACTGTAGTGTGACTATAAAGATGGCATACACACACACACACACACACACACACACACACACACACACACACACACACACACACACACACACACACACACACACACACACAGACACACACACTATACATGCTTCTAAATTTCAAAGTTTCAAATCTTTAAATTTCTTGTCAAGACCAGAAGATTGAAGATTTGAAACTTAGAACTATTTAAATGGAGATCACCATATAGTGCATAACAGTATAGTTTCTGTTTTCCTCACTATAGTGCGATCTTGAAGTTGGTGTATTTAATTAGCAGGGGGTGTGGGGATGCAGGGGGGCTTGCCACCCTGCAGAAACATAAAAAAAGAATTTTTAAAAAAACATTTTTATTTACATTTTGAAGTTTCAAAATCTTGATCCTCTGGTCTTAACTATAAGAAATTTGAAGTTTTGAAACTTTGAAATTTAGAAGTAGACCCATATATAGCTATGTCATATAATCAAAGTTTCAAAATGTTGAACCAATAATCATCAAGACCAAATGGTTGATATTCTGAAACACTGAAACCAAAAAAAAAAAAACTGTGTTTGTGGAGGGCACCTCTACACCTATTTCTTATTATATGTAGCAACAACAGTGAGGAAATTGGACACATTCTCTGATCCCCACTGTACCGTGAACTTGATGTTTAGAGGTTCAATGGTCTTAAACATTGATTATGTGATATATGTATAAGATGTAAGGAGTGTGGAGGCAATTACCCCACATGGAGATGCGGAGAGCTTAACTCCCTGCTAAACAGATTTTTTTTTTTTTTGCATTGCTTTTAAGGTTTTTGAGTTATGGTTTTTAGAATTTGAATTTTGGAAAATCATAACTTGAGGTATATTACCTTGATTGAATGTAGGGAATCCTATTTTGAGGAAATGCTTGAAATCACCCAGTGTCAGGAATTCCATCAGTCATCCAGTTAAAAAATTCCAGAGGCATGGCATCTGGGTGAGAAAGTCTAAATTCCCTAATATTTCAGCCATGCCTCTGAAAATGTTGCCAGCTCCTTGGAAACCCGATGCAAGGAGCAACATAGTCAATAGCAGGACAGGAAATCCTGAAGATGGGAAAACCTAGGCTGTCCACCAGGATCAGAATATTGTAGATGATACTCTGTCTAATGGGAAGCCACTGCAGCTGATGTAGGGCTGGCATAAATATGCCAGGAAGTAGCTGGGCTGATGAGTCCAGCAACTACACATGATTAAGTTTAGAATCTTGGTGCCCAAGTTACAGAGAATTACATTAATAGGAACTAGAGGGCACTCACTATGAAAGGGATATAAGCACTTTGTTCTCAGTTGAAGCAAGGATGTTCTGGTAAATCACTGGACCAAGTACCTCCAGACACACAAATAGAACAGCCTGGTGGGACAAGGAGCCAGTTCTCTCCTTTTCTCACATAGTAGAAACTAGAGAAAAAAAATTGTCATTAGCACATATGGAAAAATTACACTAGCCCCACAACAGCACTATCTCCTGTGAACCACTTATATGTACCAGATATGCACACTGCAAAATGCCTTATCTAAACAAGCAAGCCTGTCACCAAAATATTATGTAGCCAGTCCATGTGCTTCACTTGCAAGACCTGCTGGGTGTTAAAACAAACTGGACCATACACACACTCCACCATGTGGAAAAGTGCTACTAGTTGGTTTCCCATGGCTGAGACTCCTAGGGACAAGTACATAGGCCAAAAACTTCTTCCATAAGATTGTTGTTTTCTGCACTGAAAAAGTTTTGAGTCCCACATGCTTGTCCACAAGCAGTCCAGTACAGCACTGCTTGTGTTGGGTCCTTTGGCTAGTCCTCCTTAATTCATGGTGATTAAAACTGAACTATGTCTCTCACAAAACAAAGTGGACCAGATGCACATATGGGATAAATACATCTCACAAATCAGCGAGGGTCTGCATACAGCCTCAGAAAGCTCATTTGGATTAATTGGAATGGGCCTGGTACAAAGGTAGCTGATCACAACTCATTACTTATATAAACACCTGGCTTACAGTTGTGTGTGATTCACATAATCACACACCAACATACATGTGCAAGGCACACATTCAAGACAGGAAACATGGAAATAGTGCTGTTCTTTCATACAGTCAGCTGACTCATGTAGGGAGACATACATGAAGTATTATCCACTGTAGGACGCAGCACCTGTGTTATGTTTTCAGTTTCACAGGGGGTCTAATAGTGTAGCAGTTGAGTTGCAGTGTAGCTATGTCACTGTTGCATGACACAGTGTTGTAGCATGCTTGTCTTCATATGTCATGATAGCTAAATGTGCTGGCTGGGTATATGCATGTCATGCATAATGATAAATGATAATCAAGTGTTCAGGTAATGGCAGGATATTTCACTGATAAGCTGTGCTACCCATGCCATAGCATGGCCTGGAGTAACCTACTCACATTCTGTGATGAATACAGTGGCCCTGACATGGGCCTCTATTGAAATCATCCATAAGTATAGATAACAGGACATAGGAATGTGTCATGCGCATGAAAATTCATCTTCAATAGCAATTATTTTTATTATACTCTTTCTATATAATCATTTTAGGTCATATCATCTGGGAACATAGTTTTAAAGACAAATGCAATGCATGATTATATTTCTTTCTTCTCATATGCAGAGATCACATGTTGAAAGCATAGTAGTTAATGTTTGTTACATTTTTGATGTGCACATCAGTTTATGTTTAATGACAACAATGTTTTTCACAGGAATGTGCAGCCTGAAAGACATTTGGTTTATATTGTTATGGTTTGGATTCATAACCTACATCTCTTATGGTGGTACACTTGACTATGGGCATACCTTACTGTAATGTGTCATACTGTTTGTTTTTTCTTGTGCATTGTGTCACAGTGTGTATTTTATGTACTCGTATAGTTGAAGGTATGCATATTATATAATTTCTTTCTTGTATTTTCTTGTGATTCACCTTGACAAAGCATGGGGCCTATGGATGCTAACCCATCAGATGCCAGAGATGAGTGTATTCCAGACCAGTGCCTGAATCCTTGGATGATGATAAAGATCATGATGGAGATGATGATGATGATGATGACAAGGAAGCACCTGTTCCTGCACATGCCATCATCCCTGCTACCCCAGAGGAGACACCAACCAGCACCACCAAAAGAAGATTTTCAGGAACAGATATGGGAGGTGATGACTGATGTATTTTTGAACACAAGTGAAGGAAATGATGAGGAATTTTCTTTCAGGATATGACACAGGCTATATGGGACTCATTCAGAGAATTAGCCTGTGAGATCATTTGTGATGTTCATCCTCATTAGGGCAGCCCCTCAGGATTGCAAGTATTGTCTATGTGCTGCACTTGTGTACTGCTGCCACTGTGGTGTTTGCTGTATAAGTGATTGGAATGTATTTGGTCATTTGTGCATGCACAGCATTTTGCTAACATGCTTATGTGATACACAGATAAATGCACACTGAGGATATTGTGTGACATTTAGCATTATGTTGCACCGGATACATGACACATACATTATCACATCAGACACGCAGTCATCATGCTGATGTCCATGACTTTCTACACTTGATGCATACATTGTTCCATGTGGGCAGGTGTGGTACTCATTACATGTGTGTGTATGTGCATACTCCTGTTAATGTATTGCAGCACATTGTTCTTATGGCCAATGTACTGTCGATTTGTATGTCACAGTTATGCATTTTGCAATTAGCATATTGTTACTGACACACATATCTCTCAAGTGTACCTCATTATGAGGAACGTACCTCATTTGGGGTTTTAAAAAGTTCATGTTCCTCAAAGTTCCACATTGAAAGGGTCTGTCACACATTCACTGTTAGGAAGTTTTTAACTGATGTCCATGATAAATAGAAATAAATCATATTAATTCATTAAAAGATCTTTTTTATAAGTAAAGCCATCATATTTTCATCATCATATGACCTGCTGTTAGTAAGCTGTTAGTACGTGTTCCACATTTTGCCCATTTGTTCCACATTGTTAAGGCTAGTGTTCCTCATTTTGGAGATGGAAGGTTGAGAGCTATGCTAACACAAGTGTTCACAGTATATATATATGTGGGATTGACAGCAACTCAAGTCGCAAACAACATTCTGCCCATACTCATCAAAAGGCACAGTATGATTTGTGGGTTGTCTTGTCATGTCTGTTCAGTTGCAGGACATGTCCTTGCCCCTGTGCTTTGTTATGCTGTCACACTGGGATATTGGCTTTGTGCATGGCATGTATTGGCAATTATGGTGCCATGTTGTATCATATAACTGTTTCTGTTATATATGAGCAGTCCTGCTTTACATAATGCATAGACTGCCACTGTACCATTCATGTGTACACCTTGGTACTGTTGATTTATTTAGTAACATTAAAGTATACCTTCTTTGACCAGTGTTACATTTCTGTATTCATTCCTTATTCACATACATTTGCATATTTCTGCAAATGGTGTACATACACTGATTTATTTACATATCTCTGCACATATTCCAATCAACAGAGAAATACCATTGTACGGTAAGAATGTGAGCAGTCATTGAATTCATTTTAATGCACTGCAATGTGAGCAGGTGATAATTACACATGTTGCTGTACACTGGCATGATAGTATATATGTGTATATGATAATGAATGTTAGCTTGTTTGCCCATGCCTCTTGCTGTTAGATGACTGCACAATAGTGTGTGTGTGTGTTTGTGTGTGTGTGTGTGTGTGTGTGTGTGTGTGTGTGTGTGAGATTTATACATTGCCAATTTCTTGCCATCGGCAATACATTCCACCCATGTGACATACATTGGCCATTCGCTTCAGTGTAGCTTGGGTTGACTTCAACACCACCCTATGTGGTGTATAGATGCATTTGTAATGTGTCCCTTTACACAGTATTGTCCTGCTATCATTTGCCTGCTTAGCTTTGTTGGCATGAACTCCTTGATGTGGGCTCATGTTGTCTACCTCCCTGCCCCCTTTGTAGGTATGGCATATATCTTGCACATATGCATGCTATATGTATACCTTCCTTTGAATTCTCATCCATTTTCATGTAGTTCTTTTGTTAGAAGTTCAACTTGTGCCAATCCTATGGACATTATACAGCTACAGGACATATGCACAGAAGTTGCTGGTTATTGCTTGGATTACATCCTTGTTCTTTTTACACTTGTGTGTTGCATATTACCTATTGTAATTTGCTGTCATTCTTGTGCACAATCTGTTGTTATATAGCATTAATTGTAGATGTCAGAATGTACAGTAGTATTACATGTCATTGATGTATGTATGTGTATTGACATTATTTTCCAATAGTTTCTTGTTCCATTACACATATGTTTGGATTGTGTATACCTATTTGTGTAAGTAGCAGTGATTTTTTTCATTGCTACAGTATTCCTGTTTGGTATTGTGCTTGGTTGCTTGTCTTTTGCATGCATGGTTGGAGGTTCTGTTCTATCCTCTGCTGGTGTTCTTGGCTGCATTTACTCATTTGTAGTGGTGACTGGCTTATACTTGCAGTGTTGACAGACTATTTGCTTACTGGATTCAATATCCAATGTGTACTATAATCCCTCTTTGTACTCTGCACCACAAAACTGCCATTTGTCATACACATCCAGGTATGACTGCCACAAAGTTTGCAACATGTAGTCATAATGCAATTGCACACACATACATATGTATTTCTGCATCTTACCATGGCTGGTATGCATCCCTACCCTGTTTCTCAAATTTGCATTGCCTGTGTTGTAGAATGTGCTATCTGTGTACTTGTAAGCATGTTGTTGCTGGCTAAATTATAGTACTTGTGAATAACTCTACAGAGCATAACACAGATCCACTGTTCTTTTGCTGTACTGATTGTCATTATATGTTTCACTATTTGCACATCTTGCTAGAATTTTGGTTATCTACTGCCTATTTATGATTACAGATTTTTTTTTGACAATATTGCTGTATTTTTGACTATGCGTAATATTCATTCAATTGTGGTGGTGACATTCTATGTGTGTACAGTGTTTGTATAATATACTATAATCCAATATAGTGGCATAGAAGATCAATCTGAATAAATATTAAGATATGATTATTTAAATAGATCAAGTATATTACATGCATCTGAAAAGGAATCATGGGTAATATGCAAACTACAGCTGAACACAACTCTTTTGCACCTCTTTATCCAGATATAGGAGGCCAAAATGGATATGTAAATTGCACCACATTTTCTTTGAGCTGCCTGCCAAAACACCTTGAGTTAATAATGAAGAAGAAATCAAAGTAACACAGCAAATGAGAACTCATTTTTCTTTAATAATCAGTACATCAGGGATAATGCACTATCCATCAGCACAAAATCCTTGCAACACTAAGCTCTAAGATATATACATATCCATTAACTGTACAAGCATCTTGTCCACAGCCAATAAAAGAGTCACGTTATTGCCTAGAACTATTATCATACTATAATAATCATTGCACGTGTGGTTTGCAACACTGTCTAGTAAACATAATATGTGTTGGATATATTTTATATTGTAGTCAGTACATTGTATAGCATGTTTGCTGTTATGAAATCATATAAACTATAATGCAAGATTACAGTTAGAACTCATGGGTAATTGGGTAATACATGAACCACAACTGTTAATGCTATTTTCTAAGTTCTGTAGTCATATAACTACATTTTATCAGCATGACAAAGTCTATCATAATACTATGTAAATAGGAGTAATATAGCCTCTAGTATGGTTCAGGATGGTACGTTAGTATATTGCAACAGTTTCACAATCCATCACAGTACTCACATGTATGAAACACTCATTACTGCCTTATATAGTACTCTGTTCAATACTGTACACATATGTGCTAATACTGCTCACACTATAGTATGGTAACAGATAATAGTTTTATGTGTATTCAGGTATGCTTATACTCTGCAGTACTCTATCAGTGATATTTTAAACATGCCTACAAAGTAATAGTTTCGGCAATTATACTCACTCTGTCAGCATTACATCAAATGTATATTCCTCTACAAGACTGCTCTTCTTTTTTTTGGCAAATCCATGGAGGTTACATAGGTTGGGTGCATATTTGTCTAGCCTAACATCTCCTCCATCTGATAGCACTGTTATACAGAGTCACTCAGGTGATTATTTCTTCTGTGTTGAGATCTCCACCTGGGTGCAAGAAGAGAGTTAAGTCTAGGAGCTGTCACTGACAATAACACAGGGTGGCTTGAAACACTAATAGGAGGCTGTACTCCTGTGTGCTGGCATTATGCAGAAGACGATTATGAGCTACTAGGCATGGTCATTCATTAGGTGTGTCCACACTTCCCAAATGTGCCAATTCTCCTTAATGACCTCCCTGTTCACCTAGTCTGGATGACATTCATGGTTCTTGTCTTGACCAAGGCCTAAAGCCCCAAGGCCCACAGTGACTACATCCCCCTCTCATACTATCATTATCCCTCCCATCAGATAGAGGTGAGCAGGCATAGCCTTAGTATTCCTTTCCCCCTCCCAGGTCTTATATGTGTCTGGACTGCATAATTGAGCCTAAATGTGTCATTGGTAGGGCTTCATCCATCTACATCATTGTAGCTGCCTTACTCTGCAAAACATGCAGTCTGTTCCTCAGTCCCTAACAAGGTGCACATTTTTTACGAGAATAAGATTCTGAAATATTTCATGCTAATAAGGTCAATTAATGGTGTATGGCATTGCAGATCTAAATATGGGGGCAATATATTATACAAGTTGTATTATTCTGGGACATGCACATATATGGGATTATTACCTCTTCCTAGGGAGATAGTTGCCTGATACCAATTTATGCCCACTAATCTATTATACCACATCTAATGGGCTGTTATCATGTTTTAGGTCTATGTTGTATATGTACATGACTGCCATGTGTTGATGTTTAAAAACATTTTTGCATGTAAAACACAACCTGCATATTATGATACTGTCTACATTTGTGAGGCTTCTTTTGGAATCTCTGTAATGTAGACAGACAAATTTTCATTGTTAAGCTTGTCTGGGCATCTCTTGTAGGTACTGATGCATATTTTTCCCACATAAGCATGTTGTCAATTGTTATGTTATATTATTAGCATAGAAAGCTGTTTGCCATCTGCAGCTGTTTGTCATAATATGCCATATATGTGTCTATATTAGTTTGCCAAAATGTAATTTTAGTGAAGACCTAATTGTCGATATTAATTCAGCAAAAATTATTTCAGCGATTAGCTGAATTTACCGAGGGCAAGTAAATACTTGCCTTGCAGCACAATGGACCGACAACTAAGTAGATTGAACCCACCCAAGTCGGGAGATGCACCCCCAACACCCCCTAACTATATATACCAACTCCAAGATCGCACTACAGCGGAGAAAAGGACAAAGTTGTGTAGCTGGCCAATTACTTCTTTGCCCTTGGTAAAGTCAGCAAATCCCTGAAACAATTTTTGCTGAATTGGAGTCAATGATTAGGTGTTCGCTGAAACTACATTTTGGTGAACTAATATAGATCCGTCACATGCCAGTTCCCTATATATGTAGTTGTGTATCTACTGTAGTTTTGTAAAAAAGTGACTCGCCATGATGTTCATATATATATATATCTTTTCTTCCATATACCCATGTACATATAACCATAATTAAGCAGAGCCAACGTACATTAAATGCCACTGTATTTAACCCTCATTACACCACTGACAGTGTACAATGCTTCCTTTGGCATGTATCTTACCAGACACCTGCAGCAGCTGGAGAGACCACAGAGGTTTCTCACCAAGAAAATATAGGGCCTCTAAACCATGACGTGCATGGATAAACTGAAAGCCTAGTCACTGTACTTTGTATTGTATAGGCTGCGGACAGGTTACTTGTTCCTGGCCTACAGGGCAGTCTGTGACCCTGCTCTGATGGAAATGCTGCACATCCACAAATCTAGGGATCTTAACATAGCCTGTGACATTAACAGAACATGGTGGAGAGACAGATATATCTCCCAGAGACTGGAAGTGGGTGGTTGGCATAATGGTTAAGGTGTTTACCTTACAGACACAAGGTGCAGGGTTTGATTCTTACATGGGGCAATTGACTAGGCTTAAAATGGTCCACAAGGGCAGTTAGCCTAGTAGTAATCTATGAACCTATGCTCCTCTGGAATAAACTACCAATTCATGTAAAGCAGAGCTTCTTACAGACCCTATTCAAGTGCAACCTAGACCAATGAATGGGAGACCACAAATTCATTTCTGGGGGGGCACCCATTTCCCTCATGGGCAGAGATAGTCGGTGTTGACCACAGACTCGCTCTGCAAATTATGTCCACCTAATAAAGACAACTGGGGCAATTTGGGATTAACATGGGAGGCTTGTAATGGCTCTAGGGCCACTAGCCTAGTAAACTCCAGTGAACCTATACACTACATTAATGCATTAGATAAGAAATTGTCTTGCAGTGTTGTAATTTGTGTGTATACTATATATAAGCACTGTTTGTTAAATTGTCACTGTAATTATTCCAAAAACTTTGGAATACAATAGTAAAATAATTTTTGGAATTCCTTCTTGTGTATGTATACATACAACCATAACATAAGTAAAGCCATCATAGAGTGGATTGTTCATTGCATAACATCTGCTTTGTCAGTATATTACTATTTCTTTACATATCACACATGAACATGGTTTGCTACATTGCACCTTTAATTACACCATAAACTGCACAGTAGTTTAGTATAACGCTTTACAAAACCAGACTTTTTGTCTTTTTACTCATGAATATAGTGATTCTTAGCCTCTCTCCTAAAAAAACAGTCAGGAAATAGGCAGCCATGCATGTAAATTGATGTCTGTCACTTTAGTGCTGAAAACTATTATCTAACCTTTACAGATTACAACTCTCATTTACATATTCTCTGCTTCTTCTTCTTCTTTCCACACTGCATAGACCAGTGTGCCAAAACCTCATATATTTCTTATTACACTGCTATAGTATGAAAATATAATTGTGTTTACTATTTAGTGCCAAGGACAATATCCTCATATATAATATCCAAATCATGCATTTTACCATCGCCTATATATTCATGTCTCATTTTGTATTAGCATACTTCACCAATATACATCTTCCCCTAAATTAAAAGATCTCACGTCATTCACCCATCAGCTTAATAAGCAGGGGTTAAGGGGAATTATTTTTTATCACAGATATTTCTGAATACCCACTATGGCTGTATTCTCCTGTCAAACGAAGCACAGTAAGCATGATTAGTATAACTTTTGTACAGCTTACATTATGACAATCTACTTACGGTCAAATACATACGATGTTCCCATGAGAATTAAACACACTGCTCCAATCAGGACTACTAAGTCTTCATTTAATTTAAGCTTTTAAGTTCTTAAACACATTGTTTATCAACATTAGCTAGTATTTCTCCAGGTATTCCCCTCACTGAACACATCCATATCCAGCTGTCATTCCTTATGTTTGGATACAGTGGGTCGGATTCCACAAACATCATGGTACTCAGCAGATTCCCTGACATCCACGCAAGATTTGTGGTGAACCAAGTAGTAAGCAAATATGCCACAGTCTAAGGAGAATACCTCGGCACAAGGCAGATACAACCGCCAAAGTCAGAGCCACCACAATGGGTCACATCAAATATCTATTCTAGGAAAACTTGGTCATTAATAATATATGTATGTGCATTACCAATGCACCACATCTATGGAATTTATACAAGTCCAAAGGAAATTTCATTAATACTTGGAAAGTACTAAATGAAGACAAATGTGTATCAGCTATTATATCTGAAAAGTGAGATACATCCGCAAACACTTACAGATATCTTCGGAATAAGTGGATGGAGATATATAAGCACACCCATCACAATTTGTGGAATCTGATAAGAAAGCTAATTAAGTAAGGTAAAGGGCAATCGTGGCCACTTCACGATTGCTAACAGTGGCTAACAATGGGTGAGGAAAACATATGGGGAGCTCAGGTAAGACACACCCAATGAAATAGGGTGATAGAAAAGCAGATGTAGAGGAAAGGTGAAGAAGAGGACCACTCATGATGGAATATGAGGGCCATTGGGAGAGTCAGGCATGGGCAATTTGTTGACACTGGTTTTTATTTATTTATTTATTTTTTTGAGAAATAAAGGGATGGAAAAGTCATGGACAGGAGGTTAACATATAACAAATATCACAAGACATGATAGACAAAGGTCAGAAATACACATAAAGGATAGGTAAGGTACTCAGACAGCATAGGTTCATAGGTTCATACTAGGCTATCTGCCCCAGGGCATTTACAAGCCTAGCCAGAATGTGTTTGGCTTTCGCCACCCATTTTAAATTTATTTTGCTATGCCCTTTTTCGAGGTTAGTATGCTGTGCCTCTGTCTAACAGTGACACAGAAGTGATACCCGAGGTAAACCTACGATCTCCCATCCACTCATCAAGATTCCTCTTGAAGAGAGTCAATGAGGGACTCTGCCTAACCTGGACTGGGATTTTATTCCAGAGTGAAGGGAGCCTCTGGGTTATGAATCTGTCCCTCCAGCATGTCCTATTTATTTCAGTGCATGTAGAGTAGAGAACATGAGTGAAGGAAAAATGGCAAACAGGGTCAAGATACATACTAGGCATGGTGCAACTACATATGTACCAATGCACAATTCATTGTTTGGGGGAAATGCAGTCACTGCAGTGCATAATGGATATTGAATGCAGTCATTCACTACTCTGTCAGCAGTGCAAGTGTGAACCAAGCAACAGCAAGGATAAGCAAATGCAAGAGCAGATAAGAGCCTCCAACCCCTTATGCAAAAGGCAAACAACTAAACATGTTTCCAAACAGCAGTACCACAGCAAAAGATTAATGTGGCTGTGTAATAAACAAAATAAAAAAAATTAAATGAGTGTCTAAATATTAAACAGTTGTCATATACTGTATATCAATTCTTAAGCAATGCTTTTTATATTATCTCTAATTTGTTATAATTATATGAACTACAGATGTTTTTGTTTTATTTTTGAAGATTGTATAATTATTGTTCTTAAAATGTTTCGTAATGATTTGAAGCTTTTCTCCTTGGTCCTTCACTAAAAATGGGCTTCTACCCATTCAGACTTTCCCAGTAATCAAATGTTGATAAATGACTAAAGTATGCAGACCACAGACACAGGAGAAATGGGATCTATATGTCAAAGACACATGCCATGCCAGAGCCAACACATATGGGTGTTCAGGTGTACAACGTAGATGTGTAACAACCAAGCCAAACTGAAAGAAGGCTCACCACAAAAATCCACACCAATGACATTGAATATTAAGTAAATGGTTATGCACATATGATTAATAAAAACTAAGGAATGCAAGCCTGTGCATGGGCAGGAAGCATATAAATATCTGTGTAATCCACAGCACACAAGTACAGCATAAACACTGAGGGAATCTACTCAATTGCTACAGCACTGTATGATACCCATCATGGTGGCACAAGGTCATGTTGTAAAAGTGCATCTATATTACAATGCTGATACATTACAGGCAGGTAAACATGCACTTAACATGTGCCATGTACCTGTGAAACAAGTAGGACAAAGCTATAAGGGTACAGGAAATAGACAACATAGGCTCACAGCAGTGAGGAAATGCCAACAAGAGAAAGTAGGCACAGAATAAAGCAGGACAACCATAGCTAAGGTGACACAAGTGCACATGCAAGTGTCCACAACACAAGATGGACTGCAAGTCATCACTAGGTACAGTGAAGCATGTGACCAATGTCTGATATATGCATAGTGCTTTGGGAATGGATAAAACATGGGTGTGTACAAATGACAAAAACAACACAATAAAGTGCAACAGTTTAATAGCATTTTTTTTTTATTATTTGTTTACCAGGAAAGTCCAACTTGGAATGAGCTAATTTTCAGCAGAGGCCAAGGGAGAAATGCTCCAGATGCATGTCTTTATAATGTGGGAGGAAACCCACATGAATGCACAGAGGGCATGCAGTCTCTGCACAGAAGATATCCCAGCTGAGAATTTAACCAGAGAACCTCTTGCTGTGATGTGAAAACTCAGATCACTGCACCACTGTGCCGTCCACAAGTACACAACAAAAGTAGGTTTACATATCACCTACCCATATATACTGCCATGCAAACATAATACAACATATGTCACAATCACTGTTATTGATATAAATATCATCATATATGTGAAAGACTGATTAAGGGACAGTCCTTTGAACACAAGTACAGCACAACAAAATGGAATAAGTGCATATAACCAGTTACGTATTAGAAGGGCAGTTGTTTTTCAATCATACTACAGCCATATGTGCTACAAATGCACACACATGGACATGTATGCTAACCTATGTATACATGTCCTGATATAAGCTATGTTCAAAATGACTGGCTAGTGCCAGAAGCAATATATGGACAAAAAAGGAGTCATGATTGATTGTAAACAAAGCATCACCTCTGTCTATTCACTTAGGCACTAGTGAATGTCAATGCAGTATGTGAAGGATACATGTTTCTATGTACCTGCCACAGTACTGTACATCAACAAGGCACAATATTTGCTAGTACATGTCACACACACAAGGTCATTGTGCCAGTGAGACAGCATGACTCGACAATATTACATAGGTTACAAAATCAAGGAAGTGTTATGTTGTTGAGAAGACATAAGACAGCAACAATCAATAAACAAATAGGCACAATGCATGCACATGAATGCCATGTGCAAACAAATACATTTATTTAATTTAACATTTAACTGGTAAAGTCCAACTTGGAACAAAGTCAATTTTCAGCAGAGGCCTGGGAAGAAACACTCCAGACACATCTTTGTAACATGGGAGGAAACTGGAGTAGCCAGAGGAAACCCACACGAATGAAGGGAGGACATGCAGACTCCACACAGAAGGCACCCCAGCCAAGAATCAAACCAGAGAAGCTCTTGCTGTGAGGTGACAATGCTACCGCTGCACCACTGCACCACTGCACCATCCACACATTTAACTGATCTTTCTGTGTTATGTGAGAAGAATGGTAATAATGTAGTATGTGAGTTGCTGTCATCCCTCCTAAGTATATAAAGGAACAACACAAGCAGAACAATTGTGCCCCACTTGCATTATGTTAACCACAACATTCATATCTGTCACATACAGGGCCTGAGTTTATTGGACACAATATTATGCTACACTGCATGCATAGGAACACACGCACACACACACACACACACACACACACACACACACACACACACACACACACACACACACACACACACACACACACACACACACACACACACACACACACACACACACACACACACACACACACACACACACACACACATTGAAGAAGTAGCTCTATGCCCATATATATTAATGTATACAAATAATGGCAGCATGTGATGATCATGTAAATAATAATGGTAATGCATCTGTCATTTGGTAATGTGTGTCATTCTGCAGCAGCAAGATAAAGCCACGCATGACATGATATGTGCAGTAAGCATGGCAGCAATATAGGATGTTTGCACAATTGTACCTAGGCCATAACAATATGAATATGGAAAACACCATGGTTGGATCATTACAAAAGTGGATCACAAAGGCAATACTTACATTACTGAGGGACCACCCTGATTGGTTTGAACATCATGAATGCTCTATCTAGCAATTTCCTGAAAGGAGTTGCAGATGACACACACCATGTCTTGAAAGAAATTACAAACCATCTGGAAGATGCCTGTTATTATGTCCTAGATCTGATCCTGAAAATTGCCCACTTGGTGTGGTGGTGGGTGTCTTCTACACTGAGCCGCAGGAACAATGGCATATGCAGGTCACCATCTGTTGTCATTATCATAGTCCCCATCGTGGTCATCATCCTAATCCTTTGAGTCTGATCAAGCTGGCAATGGTCTGGTGTGTCATCACCGTCATCATCCAGTTGTTGAGCTGGCACAGGTTCCACATTATGTCAGATTTTAACAAAGGAACGTAACATTATCCATACCTTCATTTGATTATTTTACTTATTTAACATTCATTTATTTATTTATTTAACATTTGTTGACCAGGCTTGCCTGACTGAGCTGAAGAACCCTTTTTCAGCGGAGACCCAGGGAGAAAAGCTCCAACATATTATACAATTTTCATTATAAATTAGCATTAAACAGATTATTACAAGGCATTAAGTAGCAAAACAGTGTTATGCAGTGTCAATAACCAGGAGTATAGCAAAGCTCTTTCAAGATGTATAAAAAGAAATAATATGTCATTTAGATGAATACAGTTTTGGGGGGGTAAGTGGTTACAAAAACTCAGTTTTATCATAATGTAGCTGCATGAAGGCAAGACAATTACTATAGAATATTTGTCTGAGGTGATTAGCTGAATAGGTTTTAGAAGACAGTAGAAAGAGTAGTAAAAAAAGATTAGAGAGAGCTAGTGAGAAGAGTGAGTTAAGGGCAGAAAGTAGATTAAGGTAGGGGAAGTAGGGGATGTTTAAGGAGGCAGAGTGCAGTGGCAGGTCCAGTGACTTTTAAAGTGCTCTTTGATGGCTGTCTTAAATTGTTTAGGATGTGTAAGGGTCCTGATTTCTAGTGGAAGCCTATTCCAGGCAATAGTGGGGTGATAGCTATACATGTAAAATCCAAATTTAGACTTGGGTTTGTAGATTTGTAGAAGGTCTTGGTTAGAGATTCTGAGAGGTATAGAGGGAGAATAATGGGAGATGAGAGGGATAGTGCTCAGCAGTAGGAAGGCTGATATAGGATAGAATGAATTATCTGGAACTGAGAGAGAATAAGCTGGTGAGGCAATTCAAGCCAGTTTAGGTATTTTAGAGAGAGACAGTGACAGGATTTGTAGGTTTGTTGGGCAGCAAATCTACCTATCTTGTTGAAGGTAGATACGAATTTGGTCAGGAGTGTTGAGTTAAGATTTGTGAGAATTTGAGAATTGTACATTAGACTGAGTAGAAGGTAGGTAAGAGAGAGAGTGAGCTTGGCTTCAGAGGTAAGGAATTTCTTGTCACAGTAAAGGAGCCCTAGTTTTGAATGAGTTTTTTTTGATACAGTTATTAACATGCAAGTCAAATGTAAGCTGATCTTCGATGGTGACACTTAAATGCTTAGTCCTGGATGCTACCTGAATAGGAGTGTTATTAAGGGACTGTATGGAGAAGGGGAGTTTAATATTGTTGAATTTTTAGGTAGGAAGAGTAACAGCTTTGTTTTTTTAGGGTTAAGGATGATTTGGTTGTTGGAGAGCCATGTTTTGACCAAGTTAAAAGATGCATGAGTAGCTGAGAAGAGGATAGAGGGAGAGTTGGTTATTGTGATGACTGTAGAGTCATCTGCCTATTGCACTAAAGATGACTGAGGACAGGAGGTATAGAGCTGATTAGTTTTCTTCTTTTTTTTCTTTTGGCTGTTCCCGTGAGGGGTTACCACAGCAGATCATCTGTTTCCATTTCTTCCTGTCCTCTGCATCTTGCTCTGTAACACCAACCACCTGCATGTCCTCTCTCAGCCCATACATAAACCTTACCTTAGGCCTTCCTCTTTTCCTCTTACCTGGCAGCTCCATCCTTAGCATCCTTTTCCCAATGTATGCAGCATCCCTCCTCAGCACATGTCCAAACCAACACAACCTCGCTTGTCTGTTTTTTTCTTCAAACCGTCCAACTTGAGCTGACACTATAATATACTCATTCCTAGCCCTGTCAATCTTTGTCACACCCAGTGCAAATTTTAACATCTTTAGCTTAGCCACATGCAGCTCTAACACCTGCCTTTTTGTCAATGCCACCGTATCCAACCCATATAACATAGCTGATCTCACTACCATCTTGTAGACCTTCCCTTTCACTCTTACTGATACCCGTCTGTCAGAAATCACTCCTGACACTATTCTCCACCCATTCCACCCTGCCTGTACTCTCTTCTTCACCTCTCTTCCACACTCACCATTACTCTGAACTGTTGATCCCAAGTATTTAAACTCATCTACCTTCTCCACCAATACTCCCTGCATCTTCACCATTCCTCTGTCCTCCCTCTCATTCACACACATATATTCTGTCTTAGTCCTGCTGACCTTCATTCCTCTCCTCTCTAGAGCATATCTCCACCTCTCCATGGTCTCCTCAACCTATTCCCTACTCTCACTACAGATCACAATGTCATCTGCAAACATCATAGTCCACGGGGCCTCCTGTCTGATCTCACCTGTCCATCACCATTGCAAATAAGAAATAGCTCAGAGCTGATCCTTGATGTAATCCCACCTCCAACTTAAATGTATCAGTCTTTATACTGATATATATATATATATATATATATATATATATATATATAGTCACCGCAGACCTCACCACTGTCACACTACCCTCATACACATCTTGTACCACTCTTACACGCTTCTCTGCCATTCCAGACCTCCTCATACAATACCCCAACTCCTCTCTAGGTACCCTGTCATATGCTTTCTCTAGGTCCACAAAGACACAATGCAACTCCTTCTGACCTCTGTACTTCTCCATCAACACTAATGACCTGATTAGTAAAGATATTAAAAAGTAAAGGCCCTAGGATAGACCCTTGAGTACACCCATTTTTACAGGGGAGGCGGGGAGAGTGCAGAGTGACATCTCACTGATTGAGATCTATCAGTGAGGTAGTCGGAAAACCATGCAACAGTATCAGAGGAGAAGTTGAGGTTATCAGTTTGTGCAGCAGAAGAGAGTGTGAGACGATGTTGAAAGCTTTTTCAAGGTCCAAGAATAGGCAAGAAATAAGTTTATGGTCATCCATGGCTATAGAGACAGTGCTGAAGAAGGATAATAGAACTGTAGTGGTGCTATGTTTGGGTCTGAAGCCATGTTGAGTGGGTGTAAGCAGATTTTCCTGTATTTGATGCTGCATAGCTTGTTTATGAATACATTTTTCTAGTACTTTTAAGAGAGGGGAGAGGATAGCGATAGGTCTAAAGTTGGAGATATCAGAGGCGTTCCCTCCTTTGTGTATACATAAGAGGTATTAACCTAAAATTGATGAATGAATGAAAAAGAATACAAAACTTGCACAATCTATATATTGTAACTATTATGTATATGATATTACTCTACTGTGTGATTTTATCCAACTATACCACCTTATTTGATGCCAGGCATATATCCAATTCATAGTAAATTATAAAATGGTATATAATGTACATAACAGTTATGTGCAAAATGTCTGCAATAAAACACAATTTTTGATTACTTATGGATAAATAAATGCATATGCCATTAAAATACATTTCTATTATTATGTATATAGGCAGACATCATATACATGGTGTGACCCCCGTACAACGAGTTGCCATGACAGATCTGTTACAAAAACATGGCAGTAGTCATATGCATACATATAGTAAAACAAACTTAAGATTACACAATCACAATAAATATTACTGAATCCTAGTGAAAGAAATGGAAAGGAGGCCAGTCTCACAATACTGATATGTATGTGGATGTAGTATAAATGGTAAGTTCTTCCTACATTGCCACATCAATTTACTGCTTCACAGTATGTAGTGATATATGTCACAAATCACAATCAGCCTTAAAGGCAGGCATTTCAAACAATTATGTATTATAATGTCAGATGTGTGCCAAAGTAACCATAAAGAGATTATATGAGTGATATTCAAGTACCAACAAAATGTAAACAAGACATGTAATGGTTGCCCAATTTACATCACAATATGGTACACTTGTTGTGACACTGTAATGGACACACGATCCAGCCTATAAGGTTGTTTATATGTTATATAACAAAAAATACAAAGGTGTAATAATAACAAGTGTAATATCATGATTATCCAATATTTTAAATGCCATAAGATTTTTATATTGGTGACATAAACAGTATGCCAGGAGTGGGTCAGTGTGCCAGTAATATGTTGTCATTAAGTTACTCTGGTAGATTACATGGCATGCAGTAATCAGTTTATCAGACATATGTCTGTTATTACTTCTGTATTTAATGACAGTATTAGCCTTCAGTGTGAATACAAACCACACACGCACAGCTCACAAACACATAACACTGACAGGCATCCCAATTTTAAAATTCATGGTCCAGTATAACTTAATACTGATAGCAAACCTTTGGGAATGTTGCCCGTGGTATAAGTATATTGCCAGATGCGTCTTACACTAATGTCAGTCAGAGACTCTGAGCAAATCCTTACCACTATGTCTCCTATTCTTTATTCAGTGTGTGCCTCACACATATATGTTGAGGTGTCAAAATATCATTTAAATTTCTGCTACAAACTAGCATTTAGATTTCCACTATAAGTCATTGTTATGTGCATCAAATGTGTCATGTCTAGATACCATGGTTAGAATGTGTGTGCTAAAAGTATGCTGTAAGATTAACAGTCAATGTTACTCTTAAAATGTATATACAAATGAGATGAGCAATGTAACATTATTAATTGTTGATATAATACCATTGCATCAAAGGAAAGGAATTTGAAAACTTATAAACAACTGATCAGAGCCACAAACACTGTGACAGCATGTAATATCTAGAGATTATGTATATGATGCACATGCAGAATTGTCTCTCAACAAATGTATCACTATTACTACCTACGTTTGTTTTATGCTTACATTATGTACTTGAACAGTTACAAAATGCAATGATGACCATGAATATAGTATGCAGCACCACAAACACACAACAGGACTGGCTTGGGGCACACCAATAAGATGAAATGGTATGTAATGCTATGTTTAACAAGCTATTCCAGTGTAGTTATATAGAACTGCAAGGGAAGTGGAACTCAAGAAGTAAATGCCAGTTAAGAATGCTGAGTCAGCAGACACTCATTCAGTAATAGAATGGGCAGGCAATACACAACATATGATTTAATAAGAACCACTGTCATGCATGCAGGTGTGCTACTGTGTACTATGCCAACATCAGTAAATCACTCAAGTTAAAATCAATACACCAATTGAACACAGATGTCTTTTGTTTAGGTTGTATCAATAAACAGCATATAACCTCAGTATAATGAAAAACATCAGATAATAACACATAAGACTATATTCCTCTTAAAATTATGTAAACATTGATGCCATTCACAATAAACCACTCCATATTATACATACATTTCAGATATATTATGAGAAGTCTGACATAGCAATATAGTACCTGAATGTCATAAGAATACACATCTAAACCTGAAGACTTAAATATGTTAATACTATTTCTTAAGACATAATGGTGGAAAGTAATAACACATACTTCCCTTCCTCTGCTGCTCCTCAAGCCTGTGTATAGGGTTTATGCACAAGACTTGCTTCCTGGTGGAATCTTAAGCAGGTGCAAACTGATAGAGATAATATATTACAGCAACAGTTCAGTACATAATGATTGCTGTGTACAACAAAAAGGGAAAAAATTATTATTATATGTCAACAAGCAGTGTGATACGATGATTCTCTCTCGGGACTATGCACACATGAGGATTATGGCAGACAGATAGGAGTAAGCTTGATACAAATCTGAAAGTGTCACCTTTGCTCACACCACAAATCAGAGCCCTACCTGCCTAGCTAATTGATCTTTGCTGTGACTGCATGAATTTATGGAAGTCAAACACATATCTATGAATATGCAGGGAAGTATTACACACACTCTCACAGGAGTGCCCATCTCAGATGACATTGTATAAGTGTACAGATACACCTAACCAGCTGAAGATGTCCCTCTCAAAACCACACACCTAACCAATAAAAATTAATATGTGTTAATAAAAAGTGCAAAGTGGTTAAAAGCACTCACATGACATAACCTCAAGGCACTTGTGATGTGATATGTTTAGAAAATCTATTAGTGATTTCAGTAGAACCTGTATACTAGAAATACCTCAAATGAGCACCAGTAATGGAGTATCCCACGTTGAAGATAGTGGGCTGTTGCTGTTTAGCAACAGCTCCAGCTACTGGTGCTTTATTGTAATTCAAGCAGTACATTTATTTATTTATTGACATTTGATTACCTGGAAAGTCCAGCTGTCACGGAAAACATTTCTAGGAGAGGCCTGGGGAGAAAAGCTCCAAAGTACTACAGAACATTTTAATAACAACCATTTTTTCAGTCTTTAAAAATAATACAAAAACAAATACAGTTGAAATAATTATACCAAATTACACATAATATGAAAACATTGATTATGAATAGATACAAGTTATATGGCAATGATTTAACAGTTAGACAAATGTTAGCCAGTTTATAAAGAAATTAAAGGTAAGAATGTATAATACAAACAGGAATCGCAATACAAAGTGAGAGAAAGGCAGATTATGGAATATTTAGACAGAAACCCACGGGAGAGAAAGCGATAGAAGTAAGGAAGTGAATGAAGAAGAGAGGGTAAGGAGATGTAAGGTATGAATAGGTATTTGTTCACATTTAGGGATATAATTTATCTAGTACTGAGCAAGAACAGCTACAGCTTTTGGCTAGGAAGTCTTTCAGAATGGTTTTGAAAGCTGTGAGGGAGGGTATTGACCTGATGGATAGAGATAAGGGGCTCCAGGCCTTAGGAACATGGTATGAGTACAGACAGTGCACAGCAGATTTGATAGGTCTGTGGATGGTAAACCCAAATGCATGCAGTACCATTTCCCATTTATAGGCAGAGCTGTACTGCAAGGCAAGCAATCAAGAGGAATCATTAAGGGGTAGTGAAGGACTGTGTATATGAGTGGTAGGAAAGCGGTGGAAAACAAACAAAAAAAATATAAAACACTAAACATTTCATTCAGCATTTCTTTTTTGTTCAAATAAAGTATTTTATAACTTGTTGTAAAGCTTTTTAGCTACTCTTCGCTGTTTTTCTGGTTGGTCTCTATGTTGCAGTATCAGGCAGCAGTAAGTGTATTACTGTTTTCTAAAGATCTAAAGCACTTTGTGTTCCTACATTTTTCACTAACTTTTTCAAAACAAGGAATCAGGTTAATCTTCATGAACCACAAAGAGTTATGTGTGGGTCTTTCATTCTTTAGGTTAATTTCTTGCTATCCATGTCACCAACACATAACAAACTGATTATAATCGGAGATCCAATCATAATCTGTGTTATGCATATTTCTTACTTCCTTCTTTTTCCAAACTTTAGAGCACTCCATGCACTGAAAGCTTGCTGTTAGTAGTTATACTGGTGCAGTAAACATTCAAATGTAATAAAACTGTTAAAAACAGACCACAGATCAAAAATAAACTACAACTTAAAACAATTACATGACTTCTATGTAATTTGCAAACTTGTTCAGTAACCCCTTAAAGATTTCAGTGGAGGGCTCTAATCTGAACAGGTAGGTTAGTAAATATGAAAATAGAGAGTGGAATAAAAGAAGAATTTAATTCTGAATAATGAAAATGTTTGCTGGGAATTACTAGTAGTTCCCTACAAAGTAAGTACAGAAGGTGAAATGGTTGGTATCAGCAACTCATTATATAGGCAGGGCCTACACCATGCAAGATTCAATCAGTAGGGACCAACCAGTACTTTGAAGTTTGATACAAACTTTTACAGGTAGTTAGTGTAGGTGATGCTACGTAAGTGTTATATGAGAAAAGTACAGACTGCCAGTCAGCTGTTGTTTGACTGTATGCTGCACTGCCCATAAGTGACCTGGTTGTAGTCATCGGGCTTCAATTACAGATCATTGCAGTAGTCTCAGTGTACCAGGATGGTGCGTGCACTTCTTCCCAGGAATACTCAGATGCATAACGCTCAAACTTTTAATGACAGAAATCTGGAAAATGCCTAAAATAATGGAGGGACATTTTTAAACATTGCTCTTATAAACATAGAAATTTGCTAGAATTACAAGGTTTGTGTTAGCACACATTTTCTGAAGGATATAAAGCCTGAAAGTTAATTGTATGTCATTACGTGGTGACTTCAATCCTCTGTGATTTGCCAGAAAAACCCAAATTTTAGGAAGAACAGATCAAAAATATGAGGAAAAAATCTGGATATTCTGCGATAATCTGGACAGTTGAGAGGTATGCTCAGATGGACTTCACTGCTCAATTCAGGCAATGTTTTACAGGTGGAATAAGGAGAAGGATTTAAAAACAACTGACACCTGGCACTTAATTATCAGTAGTTATCCAAACACAAAGCCAGGCTCTCACAATTTTGACACAAATTACAGAAACTGAAGTATAGCTCATAGACCAAACAATTATTTTCACTGATGATCTGTCTCTTTATCACTATAACATATCTGGTAAAGGTTATGGGCTGCTAACAAGGCTCATATTGTAATACTAGGTTTGACTGTCTTAGTGTCCACTTACTTTGTAAGTGTGCATGTTGCATATTCTAAACAAACTCTTTCTGTTACTTCAGAAAATAATATGCTTGTGTGTAGTTTGTCCTATCAAGTTAAAGTAGTACATGTGACTTACAGCTGGTGCTACGGTGCAGGCAAAAAGTTAAAGGAAAATTAGGACAGTGCCCCTTTTACATAATGGGAACATCTATTCAGTTGTTTTCTTGCAAGACTTAAATATGTCAGTTTAGTGGGGAGGTCGAAAATTATGCATTTTAACATAGGTATAATGTTTATAATGACATATGACCTTGGGCAGTTCTGTTTAATGTGCAACACTTTAATTATTATTGGTAGGAAAGCTAATAACTTCACAAACAAACCAGCAATAAGAAGACTGAACAATTGTATTTACTGGAATTCAATCTCTGTTCCTGGTTACAGATTGCACTAAAGAATAGGAGTAAGAAATTTAAAATAAGTTTGAGACTGCAGATTAAGTGAAAGGGTGTTTGAAAAAGAAAGCTCTAGGTAAGTGCTTTTTTTTACAGAGTATCAGTGTTGTACATTTAGAAGTGTAAGGAAAATGAACAAATGCAAAATAGTTAAGCAATCTGTTTAATCCAGAGTAGCAGTGGAGAGATATATTTCATTATTTTAATTAAACCACACCATGATGTCACCCTATGCGTCTGCTGCAAGGTATATGTTATCGAAAAGCTCAGTCACTTGCTGAAAACTCAGTGTAAGATATGTACATACCCTTACCAAATGGACATAAGTGCAAAATATGAAGGAATCGATTCTGTACTGGTTTTGTTCTTGGAATAACAAAATACACCATTTGGAAATGTAATTCATGAAAGAACCTGGCAACATTTCAAAAGATTAACCTACTTTACAGGTGTTCCTTTGCCAAGGGATGAAACACATTTACATATAAAAAGAAACTATTGCAGAGAACACTCCTAAAGATTTTATGGCACTACACAGATTCCAGGATAGGGTGACAGATATTTATGTATGCATTTAGCAACCAAGTAATTGAAGTGGACCTAAGGATAGTTAATTAGATAAAGTCACACCCTACCTGCTGCTTTAATTACCAACCTCGTGACATATATTTCAAAATATGTTAAATGGTATGAAGACAAAAGTCACAGTGAAGAAATCTGAGAACAGATTCTGCGGGTTCTCAGATAAAAATAAAGCAGTCACGTAAACACAGATGAAAGATGCAACACGTTCATCACATTTATCTATTTAATAAAAAGGGATGTTGTGCATGGTGGGGCTGCATGCATATGCAACAAAATCACTGCTGTTGTTTGATACTACAACACACATTGGTTCAAACCAATCCTCAACCAAAACCACATAGAAGAAAAAGTTTTTTTTTTTTTGGTGAGTAATCAACCATCCAGTTACACTACCTTCCTGATGTGTCACAGCACTATACTGATACTGGTTTTACTTTCTGAAAAATTATTATATTTATTCATATCCTGAAATGCTGCTTGTTTAGTATAAATCAGCAAGCATTTATGCATAATTTAACATGTAGCTTGTCTCTGTAATGAATTTCTCAGCTGAGTTTAAACACTATTGTATTTAAAAGCTACTATAGATGCAAGTCTCAGAGTAATTATTGTTTTAGAAACAATTCTAAGTGACTAATACATAAATATTAAAAACATAAACAGTTATTGCAGCTGTGAAGTACTAAAACAAATCTGAAATAATACAAGTATTGTTGTACAAGATATTATATGCACGAAGATGCATTCTTAAACATGACGATTCTGGGCTGAACATATCACTACTTTCTGAAGCATTGCTCCTTTCATTGGCTGATCATTCAGCAAACAACGTATAGGCATTCCCGACTCTCCATATCACCTGTACCTGTTACTTATAGAGCCATCTGTGCACTCTTGGGGCTGGGTCCCAAATAGCGAGCATCCACCATCCTGCTCTCACTATACCACTAACATAGAAATCAGCCTTGTTCCACAGAGTCACATAATCCCAAGGAGTGGGACTATACCACTGACACTGAAATCAGCCTTGTCCCACAGGTTCACATAATCCCAAGGAGTGAGACTATGCCAGTGACATTAAAATCAGCCTTGTCTCACAGGGTCACATAATCCCAAGGAGTGGGACTATACCACTGACATCAAAATCAACGTTGTCCCACAGGGTCACATAATCCCAAGGAGTGGGACTATACCGCTGACATTGTAATCAACCTTGTCCCACAGGGTGCCATAATCCCAAGGAGTGGGATTCACTCAGTTCGACATCTCACCATTCAAACATGTTGAATGGAATGCAGGCGTACCATGCCAAGACAAGGTAATGAAATGTAATAACATTCTTTGCTATTACTCTCATTGCTTGTTCTGAGCACAGGGCCAACACTGCCTAAAGTCTCTGCTGGGTTGCGGAGTCTGGCTGAAATTCTTTGACACAGCTATTCCATCTGCATGTTGGACCTGGACCTGGAGGCAAGGAGCCTGCCTGCAAGACCAGGATTGATATGTAGGTGGATGTGCATGGACAATCCCAGTACAGGAGCTTCACCTGTAAGCAGAATGGATAAATCATGCATGACAGTCAGCAATGCATCTCGGGTGACTTTACCATGGAAGAAGGCGAACAGGCATGGGAGGCCACTAGATTGCCAGGGAAATCAATCTGTTTTGAACTACAAAGTAATACAAAGCATCCCCAAAGGAATTTGTATACATATGGACTCAGGATCTCTGATTTACTCCTACCTCCTCAGTACAGTTCAATCTGTACATGGAACTAGGTACTGTAAGGACTTTGGATTCCTATGGGTTCTGACTGTATTACCTAGTACATCTCAACCAGTATATGAACTAGGTACTGACTGCACTACCTAGTACAGCTCAACCAGTATGTGAACTATGTACCATAGGGATTCGGAATTCCCAGCAGGTACTAACTGTACTGCCTAGTCCCACGTGCAAATTGAGGTGCTGTTTCTCTGACACATCATATTGTCTTGAAAGGGATTCTGCAATTAGTCAGCCTAGTTCTTTGGTGAACCTCACCAATCTACAGTGCTGACTTTGTTCAACATAGTGAGCCTGATTATCTTTTGAAAAATAGGGATAGGATTCCACCATTATCTGTTCATCATAAGCTAAGGGGTAACTGTCAGAGGCCTACCATTATCTGTTCATCATAAGCTAAGGGGTAACTTTCAGAGGCCTACCATTATCTGTTCATCATAAGCTAAGGGGTAACTGTCAGAGGCCTACCTTTTGGATTCAGGTGTGGACTAACTGCTTGGCATGGCATGCTTTTCCACAGCCAAGTCATCAAGAAATCTGGCCATTGATCTTCTGATATCATTTTCTAATGCTCTTTGTTAAATTGTATTTGGTTTCATGTAGGAGAATATATTTCCCATTTATTCTCTGTCAGATTATGTTGTGTAGGGAGACTTGGAATGTACCAAGTTACTGCAGCTAATTGCATTTAAAATGATTTGGTGCATCCCTTGATCTAGGCAGTGTATAATAAGGCTGTGAGCTGGTACATACCCCGGGGTATCACCCAAATGGGTTAAGCTTTTTGAAGGCTTACGTTGTTCATCAGGATGAAATAGATGAACATGCATGGGCTCTGTTCAAGCAGCTTTATTATGTGCAAACACATCAGGATTGAGGCAAATAACTTTAACTTAGTTAACCTTATAAACAGACTGACTATTTCTCTCATACATGCTCACTCTCTGGCTGCACTCTCAAAATGGCACCAAAGCTCGCATGTGCCTGCTATTTACATATGCATAGGTTCATAGGTTCATAGGCTGGTACTAGGCTATCAGCCCTAGGGCCTATACAAGCCTAGCCATAACAATTCCCTGGCTATTTCTTCCCACATTATTTACTTTCCTGGACCCCTGTCTAGCAGGGCAACTGACGTGATCCCTGGGGTGAATTTCCTTTCTCCCATCCAAACGTCAAGGTTCCTCTTGAAGAGGTCCAAAGAGGCACTCTGCTTGACATGTATGGGCAATCTATTCCAGAGTCTGGGGAGTCTCTGGGTCAGGAACCTATCCCTCCAGCATGTTTTGTTTATTGTGATGACAAGGTTTAGATCCCTGGAGCGTGTAGCTCTGAGGGATTGGGATTTCTTTAAGTGTAGCATGTCCAACAGCTCTGGGTTTGACATGGCCTTGTATGTTAAGCAGAGATCGCCTCTGAGTAGACGATATGCAACAGAGTATAGCTGGAGTTTTTTAAGGTGGTCAGCGTAGGGCATCTGCTTTAGGCCTGTGATTCTTTTAGTGAGGTATTTCTGAGGCCTTTCCAGTTGTTGCAGATGTCTTGAGAGGTACATACCAAATGGGGTGTTGTATTCTATAATGGGTCTAATGAGGGATGAGTACAGTGGGACAATGACCTCCTTTTTTCTGGATGAAAAGCCCTTCGTGATGAGGTGTGCCACATAGAAGGATTTCCTGACTGTTGTGGCGATGTGGTTATCGAAGGTGAGACCACTGTCCACCTGTGTCCCTAAGTCTCTTATCACACTTTCTGTGTTTAGTGTACTGCCACCTATATGGTAATTCATGGATACATGTTTTTCCCAAAGGGATAACAATACATTTCTTGGCATTGAGCTTGAGCCCATGGCTCTGGCACCAAGCATCTGTTTCTGTAAGGCCCTTTTGTAGAGTATCCACATCATTTGGGGATTCAGTAATGGCTCCCAGTTTGCAGTCATCTGCAAACTTTGTTAGCCAGAGTCCCTTAGTGTTGACCTGTACTTCAGAGAAGTAGATGCCAAACAAGAGCGGCCCCAGGACTGAACCCTGAGGTACTCCACTTGTCACTTGTCTGGAGCTGGATTTGGAGTCGGCTACTTTTACAGTGTGGGTTCTATCAGTAAGCCATTTAGCAACCCATTGGGTGACATAGGGATTAATACCCAACTTAGTAAGTTTATCTATGATTCCAGAGTGGGGGATGGTGTCAGAGGCCTTGGCAAGGTCTAGATAGGCTGTGTGGACCACCTTACCCTTGTCCATGGCTCTGGAGACTGATTCAAAGAAGTCAGTCAGGTTCAGGAGACAAGATCGGCCCTTCACAAACCCAAACTGGGTGGAGTCCAGTGTTTGAAGGTTGCCAATGTCTTTGTTTATAAGTTCCATGATAATACACTCCATGGCCTTGCAGATAAGGCTTGTCAGACTGATGGGACGGTAGTTTCCAGGATCCAAGGTGGATCCCCCCTTGTGGATTGGGATAACTGTAGCTCTGTGCCACTCAGTGGGCATGAAACCTGAGGTGAGGCTATGATTAAACATGATACTTAGGTGAGGTGCCAGTTCATATTGTAGTTCATGTAGTACACAGCCCGGGATGTCATCTAGTCCCATGGATGCTGTATTCTTGGCTTTAGAGAGTGCGTTTTGTACCTGTGTGGCCGTTATTACTGGAGTTTGGCAATCTTCCGGTATTGAGATGGGCCATTTAGGGGGGTGAGAGGGGGGTGAAGTTGGCACTGAATCGATCTGCCAGGATATTGGCAATATGCTTTGGATCAGTATATTTATTGCCATTCTGTTTTAGCTCAGAGCAGATCTGAGCATTGCCATTTAGATTCTTGACATAGTTATAGAATGCTTTGTGGTTGTCTTTGGAATCTTTGGCAATTTTATTTTCATAACTAGCTTTGGAGGTTTTTATGAGGCATCTCAGTTTCTTACTGAGGCTAGTAAGGGAGTTTTTTTGCATCCTGGGATTTTCCTCTTTTCTGCAAAAGTTTCTTCCTTTTGTTGTAAAGTTTGTTTATGGCAGGGGACCACCAGATTGGCTTCCTTTTTTTGGATGAGAGCATTTTGGTTCTATTTGGGATGGCACGATTCATGCATGAGTGGATGTGCTCGTACAGTGCATTAGTGTAGGATTCAGCAGTTGAACTTTCAGTTCCCGTCTGCATGGGTGTCATGAAGTTTGTCACTTCTGACTTGAGTAGCATGAAGTTGGCTTTGGAGAAGTTTTTTATGGTGGTTTCTTTACTGGGGGGTGAGGGTGGGATGTGGATGTTAAGGGTGATTAGCTTATCGTCAGACCTGACTAATGAGGGGGTGACCATAGGTATGGAGCATTGATTTGCCATGTTGGTAATGACCAGGTCTAGGATATTGGAGCCCCTGGTGGGACTATGGATTAGTTGATCCAGGGCGTTGGAATTTATGAATTCCAAGAACCGTTGCGCAAAGGTGTTGGGACATGAGTAGTTTTCCCAGTTAATGGCAGGGTAGTTAAAATCAAAGTTTTAGAGCATTTGACATAGATTAATTTTTAAAATAAGAATAACTAGAAAAGAATGAGTCACATATGCACATATACAATAAGGCTCATTATTTTGTCATTTCCAGTGCATGAATTAAGAGTTATACATTTTTTAACATTTTTAATATTTAAAATATAAATATATAAAATTATAGCAATCCACATTTTTTACTGTTAAATATATTAAATATATTATTTAACAAGATGTATTTAACATTTTGATGCACAACATATTGTAATGCATTTTGGATGTAAACAAAATGCACTGAGTGAAAGAAGAACATTTACTAGTTCGAAAACAATTCTAGTAAAGCACTGAAAGCACTGTTGCACTTTAAATGTTAAATGTTGAATGTTGATTGTAATTAATTAAACTTCTTAACAGGCCTATTAACCGAGTATACAAACAGCATGGCCACAAGCTTAATTTAACCTTGAAAAAGCCTGGGACTGCTCAGGCGAAAGCGCTTGGTTTTATTTGATCTGTTTTTCACCTGGTTTGCAGAACAAAAGAAATACGTGGAAGTTGTGTGCGTTTGGAACTTTTGACACTGCTTTTTGTGGACTTATACTTTTCGGTACCACCTTTATTTCCAACAACAGAGGTTTTGAGGATACGCTGTAGCATTCAGTTTGGTCTGAGTCTGGTGTCACTTCCTTTTTTTGTTTATTTGGCTTGTTTCTCCTCATTTGTTATTTGTCGACATGGCGGAAGAACCATCAGTCTCGGACCTGCTAAACACACCCCTTATTTTAAGGGAGGAGAGTGACGATGCACCGGTTACACGCAAAGAATTTAACCAGGTGCTAGCGTTGCTTACTAATATTAATAACGCTCTCACCGGACAAACAAACCCTGATGTTCTTGACTCTCCCTTCTTGATTCCGGGTAACCAACAACAAGCAGCCCGCAATGAACAGAGATTTCTCATGGCGCAGGAGCCGCATGGCACCGCTGGTTCGGGATACAACTTGCGAACGAACACTTTGCAAGTTCATGAAGGATATTCAAGTAACAGCTCAGCACCGAATGGTGAAGTTGCAGACAAAACTTTTAATTTTAAAAAATGGACTGAACTCCAACCGGAGTTCAAACAAGGTACATTTAATAACAATATACAACAGTTGGACATAGACTTTGACACCTTCAGTAACAAACTGTATGCATATAAGAACTCGCAACTGGAGATTAACTACCTCAAGGAATGTATTAAAGTTAAGAGAGTACCGAAAGGTTTAAGATGCTATACATTTCCAAGTAATGCCACTGCTGGCTCTATTTTGCACACTCAATTATTAGAACTGTTTAATCGTACAGGTTTAGAAATGCTTGATTTGATGGTTAAAGATTATCAAAATAAATGTAATGGAATGTTGAATGAATTAACTGTACTGAATGACAACATTGTACAACACAGTAACTTTCTTAGGCATAAAAGGAAATACGATGAGGTTTTTGCTGAAGTTGATCAGCATTGTTTAAAAGTGGTTGATAGGAAAGTAAAAAAAGCTGGACAGGGACATGCTTGAATATAGAGATGGGAAGGCTTATCCCACAGGGCTGAAAAACAGCAAATTTATAGGAACTCACACAGAAGTTTTTGAAAACAGAACAGGGAACCAGAATGTAACTAATGTAACTAATACAGAGCCGTTACGTAGGAGTGAAAGGTTAGCACAGAAAGGGAATAACAACTCCCCACAGGGTTTTTACTATCCCCAGGGCAGACCAATGGGGAGGAATTACAATGCCCCCCACCAACAGAGTTGGGGGAGGGGCCACAATTGAATTTTGAAATAAATGATACTACTGTGTGTGATTTTGAATTGACAACTCTTGACATTAATAATATAGTTGTTTCTTTAGATAACTTTAATATTTACAACTATACTAATCTTGACATTACTCCTGTATATTTTGAACTATTTACCAAAGGGTTAAATTATATTCCAGCAAGGCAGGCATATTTGCCCAAACTCTTAATAGAATTAAAATTATTTGTCAGGAATCTGAATCTCTCTCTCTTTTTTAAAGGGCAAAGAACAGTGATAAATGATATTACCAGGTCCAGTACATTCAACCCCCCCCCCTACATCCAAGTTTAAAAATTTTTGAAGAACTTATTGAGAAAACACTAAGAGAGAATTTGGCAAAAAATCATGACTCTTCACATAATTTTGATAAACATCTGAAAGAAATTATAGATTTATTAAGAAAAGAAAAAAATCAGGGTCATGAAACCGGATAAAGGGGGAGGGATGGTACTTATGCACCTGTTCGACTATGACAATGCAATGCATAGCATATTACAGGACACTGACACTTACGAGCAGGTATCTAAAAACGAACTAAACATTGCGTATGCCAACATAAAATACATCTTAAATGATCACTTACTTCAAGGGGTGATAAATGAGGAATTATTTAACTATTTAAGTGTGTCCTATCCGAAAATTCCCATAATGTTTGGCATACCAAAGGTGCATAAAGGAATAAGACCTTTGAAATTTAGGCCCATAGTGGCCGGTGCTGGCAGTATTACAGAACCTTTAGGTAAATATGTTGAACATAGCATAAAATCTTTAGTTTCCAAGCTCCCATATATTTGTAGAGACTCTTGGGAATTCCTAGCCAGTATTCCATCAAACATTTGCAACAAAGATGTACTGATGATAACAATAGATGTAGTTGAATTATTCCCAAGTATACCTCATGACACAGGACTAGATTGGTTTTCAGACATTTTAACGAATGTAGCTAATCTAAGTAACAATCAGATCAATTTACTTATTGAATTTATGGACATAATCTTGAATAATAACTACATCTTTTTTGATGGAGAATTCTTCAGACAAAACAAAGGGATAGCAATGGGCTCCCCATGTGCATCATCTTATGCAAATATAGTCTTATATAAATGGGAGCAAACATTCATACATTCTACCAAATGGAAAGAACACATTGTATTCTACAAACGTTACTTGGATGATATATGCATTTTATGGCAAGGTTCTGAGGAGACATTTTTTGAATTTTTTGATTATATCAACTCAACTACCAACTTTTTGTCCTTTACTTATGAACTTAGTAGAAATTCTCTTCACTATTTAGATATTTCACTAAGTAAAGACAAGGAGAATGAACATTTTCAATCAAAAATTTACAGGAATTCCTCTTTCTCTAACACATTTCTGCACTTTGATAGTGCACACCCTGCTTATACTAAAAAAGGCATTATCAGAGGCCAATTGATTCGAGCATCTAGGATATGCAGTACACTCAAATCTTTTTTAGAGGAAGTCAGATTTTTAACAGATATGTTCACAGAAAGAGGTTACCCTACACAGTTAATTAACTCTGTTATTGATGAGGTGTCAGAGAAAAGGGATTCAAAATTTCCACCCCTTCTGAGTAAAGGACTTCCTCTTTTAACGACCATCAAAAAAGGACAGGAAGACACACAGAAAAGTTTTATATATACATATACTAGTGATGCACCCTACATAGAGAACACTTTACACTCGTTTTGGCCATTGTTAACAGCACAGGAAGACATTAAAACTTATTTACCCAAGACTTTAACATTTACCAGAAAACGAGATACTAATTTAAAAGGGATGTTTGAACAAAATTCCAGCACACGTCAATTGACGAACACCCTTTCATCTCACAGGAAAAATGGTACATACAAATGTGGTATGTGTAAACAATGCAGCCACTTATTAGATGCTGCTGAAATATTCTTACCATCTAGGAATTGCACATTAAGGACATCAGGACACCACAATTGTAACACAGCAGGAGTAGTCTATTTGGGTATTTGCCTATTTTGTCATGGATTCTATGTAGGGAAAACCACTAGAATGCTTAAAAAAAGAATCTATGAACATCTATATGAGATAGAGAAAAAGAAAACTTCAAATGCATTCTTCAAACATTCTTTAACATGCACTAATATGTCCTTAAAATTTTTTGTACTTGAACGTGTCCTTCTGGATCCTCGAGGAGGTGATTGGGAAAGTTATTTAGAAAGCAGGGAGTTAATTTGGCAGCTTAGATTAGATGCCTCTAAAAATCCGGGAATGAACGATAGTATTAGTATTAATAGTATATTAAAGGTGAAAAGAAACAAACTATAAGTTATTTGATTTTAACATCTTTGGTTTCTTTTATAATCATTTTATTGATATTCAATATGAAAAACATTATTAATGCTTTGTAATAAAATGAAAGTTTTAGAGCATTTGACATAGATTAATTTTTAAAATAAGAATAACTAGAAAAGAATGAGTCACATATGCACATATACAATAAGGCTCATTATTTTGTCATTTCCAGTGCATGAATTAAGAGTTATATATTTTTTAACATTTTTAATATTTAAAATATAAATATATAAAATTATAGCAATCCACATTTTTTACTGTTAAATATATTAAATATATTATTTAACAAGATGTATTTAACATTTTGAGGCACAACATATTGTAATGCATTTTGGATGTAAACGAAATGCACTGAGTGAAAGAAGAACATTTACTAGTTCCAAAACAATTCTAGTAAAGCACTGAAAGCACTGTTGCACTTTAAATGTTAAATGTTGAATGTTGATTGTAATTAATTAAACTTCTTAACAGGCCTATTAACCTGAGTATACAAACAGCATGGCCACAAGCTTAATTTAACCTTGAAAAAGCCTGGGACTGCTCAGGCGAAAGCGCTTGGTTTTATTTGATCTGTTTTTCACCTGGTTTGCAGAATAAAAGAAATACGTGGAAGTTGTGTGTGTTTGGAACTTTTGACACTGCTTTTTGTGGACTTATACTTTTCGGTACCACCTTTATTTCCAACAACAGAGGTTTTGAGGATACGCTGTAGCATTCAGTTTGGTCTGAGTCTGGTGTCACTTCCTTTTTTTGTTTTTTTGTTTATTTGGCTTGTTTCTCCTCATTAGTAGTTAAAATCACCCAGTATTAGGGTGTTTGGTTCTATCTTAATATTTTCCAGTATGTTTAAAAAGGTGTAGTGAGAATCTTGGGGTATGGTGGGGGATCTGTAGCAAGCTACAATTTGGATTGCAGTCTTACCTAGTGTTAGTTGCACTTGGAGAATTTCAGACACATTGTGTTGGCCAACTAGCCTGGTGGTGTGAATATCCTTGGTGAATATTGACACTTCTCCACCTTTAGTGTTTCGGTCCTGGTTTGGTGGCTGAAAAGTGTGGTAAGAGTTGTAGCCTGGTATTGCAGGGGTGCTCTCTGGAGCCTTGAACCAGGTCTCAGTTACTGCACAGATATCGATGTTCTCCATTTTTAGGAGTGCCTCGAGAGAATGCACGTTCAGTCCTTGGAAATGCTTCTTAAAGATACAACACACACACATATTCTACATCCTCCCTCTTTGAGTAATGAATCGTACTTCACTGATGACATTAATTGGTATGCAATAAATGCAAGATAATTATTTGACATGCAATCATAGAGAACTAAATACATATAGACAATCATATCCAGGATGCTGTGTATTTCACAGTAGGTCTACAGATGCGACCAAATTGTATGACATAGAACTTAGAATCAGGTTTAGCTACTGGAAGTGTCTCTGCTGAATGTTCAACCTTAGGGACATCTGGAACATCATCTGGAATGGAAACTGGAGTTAAGACGTGTTCTGCAACAAGAACACTGTCTGGATTGCTCTGAGATTTAGAGCTGGTATCACAGGAACAATGCTACGATATCGGTTCTGATACAGGAAGAGGATGTCTGTGTGATTTTTCTTGTACTCCATACCTTCAGATTTTACAAACTAGGATCTCAGCTTGGCACATATACCTGTTACTTGACCAATCCGGTTGACACCTTTTGCCGTTTGTATCCTTACTGTCTCTCCTTTCTTCAATGAATGAAGAAATTTGCTCATTTTGTCATAATTGGACTTCTGAAAAGAACACTTTCTGAATAGTTGGGCTTTGATTGCTCTGTTGCTCTTAGCTTTAGGCCTTAACAAACTGAACTGATAGGCAAGGTTGTTCTGGTTTGCCTTGACAGAAGCCTCTGAGCAGGTGAGCCAAGTATATCATCATGGGGTATGTTTCTGAGATTGAATAAATTCAAAAGTACATCAGTATTATCACACTTTGACTTCTCCAGTAATTGCTTTGCACTCTGTACTACACATGCATCTAGACCATTGGACTGTGGGTATTCTGGACTACTAGTAACATGTACAAAGTCCCATTCTTTTGCAAATTGCTGAAACAATTGACTGGTAAATTGAGTGCCATTGTCAGATATAGGCTTATGTGGACTATCATGGACTGATAAATGATGTTTCATCTTAGTAATAACAGTAGTGGATGTTAGGTTAGGCAACAAATCAATCTCAAACCAGTTCAAATAAGAGTCGACCAACACTAAGTAATGCTGATTGTTCCACTCGAATATGTCACTGGCTAATGTTGACCAAGGTAATTCAGGAACTTGACATAGATGAAGTGGCTCTTTTTGTAGCTGCGGTTTAGTACTATTGCATACCAAACAAGATGAAAGTACTTTGTAAATGTCTTTTTGCTAGAGAAGGCCAAAATACTAATCCTCTTGCCCTTCTTTTGGTAGATTCAGAACCTGGGTGGCCATGATACAAAATCTGGATATATAAACATTGTAAGGAAGCAGGAACAAGAACTTTAGGACCTTTGAAAATAATGTCATCTTCCATCAACATCTCATCTCTGTAAGGAAAATAAGTTTGTACTTCAGGTGGTACACAGGATTGCTTTGACGGCCATCCTACCTGGATGTAGTGGTTGAACTTTTGCAAAACAGCATCAGTCTTTGTATGATCTCTCAGCTCATCAAGTCTTATGGCCAAAAAATTATGCACTTCCATGGCATCAAAGTCACAATTCTCTGCATCAAACTGTTGCATTGTAGTTCTGGGCAATCTGGATAAGGTATCAGCCAACTAGAGCAATTTGCCTTTAGTGTAGAGCATTTTGAAATTCTACTTTTGTAATTTGAGCATCATTCTTTGTAATCACACTGGAGCAGAATGCATAGGCTTCTTTAGAATAATAATTAGAGGTTGATGACCAGTTTCAATCTGAATAGCTTGACCATAAATATAATCATTAAACTTGGAACATGCAAACACAATTGCCAAAAGTTTTTTCTCAATTTGAGCATATTGCATTTCAGTTTCGGTAAGAGTTCTAGATGCATAGGCTACTAGCCTGCCCTCTTGAAGAATAACTGCAAGACTGAACTTTGAAGTGTCACAAGAAAGAGTAACTGGTCTATTGACATCGTAGTACCTTAGAGTAGGTGGTGTGGCAAATTTCTGCTTAAGATCATTAAATGCTCTCTGGTGCTGTCCTAGCCAAGACCATACAGCATGTTTGCACAACAGCTCTCTTAAAGGCACTGTCAGTTCATGGAAATCTAGTATGAACTTACCCAAATAGTTAATCAAACCAAAAAAATGCTGTACAGCTTGAACATTATCTGGTGCTGACATCTCAAGGATAGCTGTTTGCTTGGATGGGTCTGGTTGCAATCCAGTACTAGTAAACAAATGACCTACATATGTGACTTTTGGTAGTTTGAAGTTGCACTTTAGAGGATTGAGCTTTAAGTTCACTTCATGTGCTCTGTCTAAAACTTTCTTGAGGTTTCTCCCATGCTCTACTTCACCATTGCCTCAGATCAGTAAACCATCTACTATTATGCCACAGGGATAGCCTGAAAAAATCTGTTCCATTGAATGCTGGAAGACTTTACTTGCAGAATTTATACCAAATGGCATCATGAGAATTATATATCTTCCAAATGGGATACTGAATGTAGTCAGTAGTGAAGATTTGCAATCAAGCATCACTTGCCAAAATTAACTTTTTGCATCCAAGAGAAAAGTACAGTGGCATTCGGTATCAGGGCTACGACTTCCTCGACTGTATGCATAAGATGATGAGGTCTCTATAATGCCCTTTTTAAGTCTCTTGGGTCAATGCATAGTTTGATCTTGTCTGAGCCTTTTTTATGTGTTGCTACCATAGACACCCATTCAGTTAGTTCTGTGACAGGACAAATCATACCTTGTTGCACCATTTTATCCAACTGAGCTTTGACCTTACTTCTGCATAGCTATTGAACCTCTTCTTGCCGGTCTGACCACTGGACTGAACTCTGGGTCTAACTTCAAAGAATACACAACTGGAAGCTTGCCTAGCTTGTCATCGAAAACGTCAGCATATTCTGAGAAAATAGTATCACTGATGCTAGAACTGGGACTGGGACATGTGCGTATATGATGAAACTCTTTAGTAAAGGAAAGCAAGTCCATTTTCAAACTGTCTCTGAGACCTAATAATCCTTGCACAGGTCTATGAACTATGTAAAACAACAACTTGTAACTGTTCCCAACCAAATAACATGAAAGCACTACTGAACCTTCGGTTTGAATGTCTTCACCTCCATAGGCAGCAAGTCTCACACAACTATTCACATTAAGTTCCTCACCAGCTCTTACTTTGGCAAGTGTTTCTGCTGACATGACATTACACTTTGAACCAGTGTCTAGTTTGAGCTCATTGGGTTTGCCATGGATCAAGACAGTACAAAACACTTTGCCCTTTTCTAATAAGTCTACAGCATTCACCAGTCACTGATACACCATCTACGTAGAAAGTAGAGCTGGAATCTACATGATCAATTTGCTTTTTTGAGTGACCTTCCTTTGTAACTGAGAGAGGTTTACTTGATTTGCAAAACTTTTGAAAATGATTCCATTTTTTACACTTGTGACATTGCTGACCAAATGCTATGCACCTTTCTCTTTTAGACTCATGGCTGGGACCACAATTATGACAGTTAACAATGAAGCTTGATTTGAGTTTTGCTGATTCATCCTTGTGCTGTACTGAGCAACATTTGTTCTGCACTAAGCATGCTCCTTTAACTGAACTAGTCTCAGAACTTGCTGGAAAAGTTTGGGTTTTCCCTCCCACACCCGCAGGGGCTGCAGCTGCCACGTGCTTAGGCCTGTTTCTGTTTGCCACATGCTGGATGATGTCTACATTTGCTCTGGACCCTGCTGAAACCATACTCTTTGTTACTTGCAAGCATACTTGTGTGCCTTTCTGTAACTTCATGGATTTGACAAATCTCAATACCCTTGCTCAATGTTCAATTTCTGTCACAAAGCAAAATCTTTCTTACAGCAGCACTATTAATACCACACACAAACATGTCCTTTATCAGCTTGTCTTTTAAAGCACCAAACATGCAGGTTTTAGCTTTGTTTCTCAAGTCAGTAATGTAGGCTGCCAATGCTTCTCCTGGCCTTTGGTATCATGTATAAAACAAATGGCTCTCTGATGTAACATTGGTCTGGGGATTGCACATTTATCTAAATTTGCACTTCAGACACTTAGGATCTTCCCTTGATTCAGCCTGGACAACAATATGACAATTTTCACCTTCACCTTCATACACTGCTGGTGCATATACAAATGAATGCTCTCTATCAATGGTCTCTGACTCAGCTAAGTTTAGCAAAATGAATGGCCTGGTGCATGCATCTTTATCTGAATAAGCTGATTGTATGAAAATATTGTACTCCTGCTCAAATATTCTCCAATTCTCTGCAATGTTCTGATCAAATACAAGTGGACCTGGTCTGCAAAATGCCTCTGCCGTATAAACACATTGATGAAGGTTTTTTGAAGTATGCACGAACACACACACATACATATACATGCCAGAAATTTATGCCAGTACTTGCAACAATGCCCAATAGCACAATAAGCCTCTGAGTAATTGAACTCTGCAAAATACTTTGTGAAATAAATCTCCCAGGCACTGTAACACTCTTGAAATTATTGTACTGTAAAGTCATTTATCATCATTGCAAGAAACATTTCAAAGTAACTGCACATTGCGAATAAACAGTACACAGCACACTGAAACACTTTCAAATAGCTGTACTTGGCTAAGTAATTCTTTACAGTGCAAGAAACACTGTAATGAGGGCACTTTGCGAGTAGACACACCCAACACAAGAAACTTTTCAAAATGTCTATATCTGACAGCACTTCATAAAATAGTTGCACTTTGCACACAATAAACTCTTCAGAATAAATGCACAGCAATAAACACAGACTGTAAACACTTTTATGCATTTTGTAATGCTTTGAATAACTCTAGTTATGCTGTTCAGGGCTTTAGTTAATGCAGAATAACTGTTTATGCCAAAACACTGTAATTTGCCAAAAAACATGCAGTCGCCTTGCTTTATTTATGCTTAATATGCCCTTTCTGCCCTTTATTATATTCATTTTGCCCTTTTAATCTCTTTTCTTGTGCTTGTTATACTCTAAACATGCTCGTTTGGCAATTCCGTGGTGACTCTCACCCTCCTATGTGCTTTTTTGATAATCATTTTATCAAATATCTTAATTTCGAACATTTTGCTTAATTAATACACTTTTTATGCCTTTTGTTTGGTTAATAAATGTTTCTGTGCTATTCGTTTGCTTAGTAAGGTGTTTTGTACCCGTGTAATGCTCCATTTTGTCTTTTTTCATTCATGCAAGTTTTCATTACTTTAGCTTGTTTCTGGCGATTTTTGCTCTTGTTTTTATTATTCTGCCTTCACTGTCAATTCTGCAACTCCTATCTCTGAAAAGCAGTCTCTGGAATCCTGGTTCTGACACCACGTCATTCGTCCTGTCAGGATGAAATAGACAAACATGCATAGGCTATGTTCAAGCAGCTTTTGTATGTACAAATACATCAGGATTGAGGCAAATAACTTTAACTTAGATAAACTTATAACCAGACTGACTATTTCTCTCATACATGCTCACTCTCTGGCTGCATTCTCAAAATGGCACTGAAGCTAGCACATGCCTGCTATTTACATATGCATGTACAGACTTGGAAATGCTTCTTAAAGGTACAACACACACACATTGTACAGCCTACAACAAAAATGCACAGACAAGTATCTATTCAAGCAATCAGAGTGTTGTTTTTCAAAATGGTTCATAATTCTCGTTTAAAACATACAATGAGTGAAAGGCTAAGGAGTCAAAGCCTTATTATAAAACTTATGCATAATTTATTAGCTACACTTCCTGACTTCCTGGATCTTACTTCTTGATTCATAACTTAGCTAACGGCTGCCTCAGAGCTGTAGCTAGATGAGTTGGTACCTAGGGAAATCCCCAATTAGTGTCCCCTGCAAAAAACAATCCATGCTCTTGCTACAGTTGTTGAAACATGCACATCCACATATATGCAAAAAAAATAGTCACAATTTTCCATCACAGGTGCTGAAAGTTTTATAACACTGCACTCACATCTAGCTAAGTACCAGGGCAGTAGCTAAGTATTGGGTTGACCAACACAGTAATTCTCAGCTCTTTGTTGAGGACCAAACAGAAAAAAGAATTGAGGACAAAAAAAAAAAAAATAAGATCCCATCCAAGTAATCCAAGTTGAGGAGCAAAAAAGAAGAAAATAGTGAAGAGCTTCAGCTCCGACCGCATATGTCGATCGTGCGTACCACCTGATTTACACCTTGTCCCAGGGTAACTGCCTGCGTACCACCTGATTTACACCTTGTCCCAGGGTAACTGCCTGCTTACCACCTGATTTACACCTTGTCCCAGGGTAATTGCCTGCGTACCACCTGATTTACACCTTGTCCCAGGGTAACTGCCTGCGTACCACCTGCTTTACACCTTGTCCCAGGGTAACTGCCTGCGTACCACCTGCTTTACACCTTGTCCCAGCGTAACTGCCTGCGTACCACCTGCTTTACACCTTGTCCAAGGGTAACTGCCTGCTAATCACCTGATTTACATCTTGTCCCAGGGTAACTGCCTGCGTACCACCTGATTTACACCTTGTCCCAGGGTAACTGCCTGCGTACCACCTGCTTTACATCTTGTCCCAGGGTAACTGCCTGCGTACCACCTGATTTACACCTTGTCCCAGGGTAACTGCCTGCGTACCACCTGATTTACAACTTGTCCCAGGGTAACTGCCTGAGTACCACCTAATTTACACCTTGTCCCAGGGTAACTGCCAGCGTACCCCCTGATTTACACCTTGTCCCAGGGTAACTGCCTGCGTACCA